>NW_028318327.1:1455000-1655889 GCF_062004578.1 Staurois parvus
AATTTCCAGTACATATAAACATTAAAAAAAGTCGCCAAAAGCATGTTTCAAAAGTTTGAAGAAGGTTCTCCAAACACTGGGCTGAAAAGCTCCACTGAGCCCACAAGCAGTTAGCTAAGCATTTTGTTTTCATATGCATGGAGGCAGAAGCAGCCTTCCTTATCAATACCAGGATAATGTCAGTCAGCTTATTTTATAAATAAGGTTTGCACACATAGGAAGGACAAGTCATGACATCACTGCGCAATGGTTTAGTGGTCAGCACATTTGCCTTGCAGAACTAGGATGCTACAGTTCCTCAAAAAGGTATTCATACCCTTTGAAATTTTCCACATTTTGTCATGTTCCAACCAAAAATGTGAATGGATTTTATTGGGATTTTATGTGATAGACCAACATAAAGGGGTTATTTACTAAAGCTGGAGAGTCCAAAATCAGACTCCCTTCTGCATAGAAACCAATCAGCTTCGGCAATGAAACCTGGAAGCTGATTGGTTTCTATGCAGAAGGGAGTCTGATTTTGGACTCTCCAGCTTTAGTAAATAAACCCCAAAGTGTCACATAATTGTGAAGTGGAAGGAAAATTATAAATGTTTTTCAATATTTTTTACAAATAAATATGTGAAAAGTGTGGTGAGCATTTGTATTCAGACCCCCGGAGTCAATACTTTGTAGAACCACCTTTCACTGCAATTACAACTGCAAGTCTTTTTGGGGATGTCTCTACCAGCTTTGAACATCTAGAGAGTGATATTTTTGCCCATTCTTTGCAAAACAGCTCAAGCTCTGTCAGATTGGATGGAGAGCGTCCGTGAACAGCAATTTTCAAGTCTTAAATAAGAATATAATACTCATGCACTGCCACAAATAAATGATAAGCTGCTATAAGCACCTAAATTATTATTATTATTATACAGGATTTATATAGCGCCAACAGTTTGCTCAGCACTTTACAATATAACGGGAGACAATACAGCAACAATACAGTTCAATACAAGAGGGGAGCTTACAATCTAAGAATGTGTACCTACATCAATAAAACTCCCCAATAATAGTGCTGTGCTGCCCCCTAGTGACCCAAAAAATACACTAATAATAAATAAACACCCTCCTCAGTATCAAACCTAATGTGTAGTGGAATAAATCTGTGAAACAAATTAAGGTAATAGTAAATAAAAAAACTAAACAAAAAACTGTCCGAGCCACTAAATCCAAATGATATGTGAAACATATATAAAAAATAAACCGAAATCAAGTAGCAATAAGCACCTGGCCAGCCTATAATAAACACCTGGCTGAGCTGAAGAATAAAGTGTAAAAAACAACAAAAACAGTAAAATGTGTGCAACGTATATCAGAAATAAAACATGATCACAATAGCAGTGAACACCTGGCCAAGCTGTAATAAACACCCCGGATGACCTGAAGCGTAAAGTGTGAAAATCAAGTAAAACAGTATTAAATTATTGTAAAACAAATGCCCAGCTGAGCAATCAGCCCCCCAGTGGAATATATATATGATGAATCATGTAAATGTTCAACAGGGCTAGATATTCACAAAAAGTGTGTAAATTAAAAAAAAAAGTAAAAAAAGATAAGCAGCTCTACTGTATATATACAAAAACTGATAAATGGTGAATGATAGATAACAGTTAATAAAGTGCAAAATGCAGTCCAAACATGATATAACAGTCTCTTTCTTCCAATATTTAAAGTAATGCATCAGTGACTTCAACAGGTGAGGAAATCTATCGTGCTCCTCCACCTTCAGGCATGCACGCTCACATTAACAGCTGACCTATAGAACATATAGGTCAACATGCACTCAATATGAATCCCACTGGAACCTCTGCTTCCACAGGTCTCTCCAGGCACTTTCAGGAAGGAACAATCCTTTACGTCTCCACTACAATGGATATTTATTCCACTGGGGGGCTGATTGCTTAGCCGGGCATTTGTTTTATTATTATACAGTATTTATATAGTGCCAAAGGGTATGCTCAGCGCTGTACAGTAGCAAGGGGGACAGAACATGAGACAAGACAGTAACAATACAAAACACGAGGGGTTCGAGGGCCCTGCTCTTTTGAGCTTACAATCTAGGAGGGAGGGGAAGGTGGCACAGGAGGAGATGGCTGTGGGGGATGGAGTGGTGAGAGGAGTGGAGGAGTTTAGTTGTTAGGTGAGGTCGGGTGTTAGGTGAGGTTGGGGTAGGCTTCCCTGAAGAGGAGGGTTTTCAGGGTGCGCCTGAAGGTGAGGAGGGTAGGCGACAGTCTGATGGATTGGGGTAGGGAGTTCCAGAGGATGGGGGAAGTCCTGGAGAAGTCCTGCAATCAGGCATGGGAGGAGGAGACCAGGGAGCTAGAGAGTAGGAGGTCCTGTGAGGAGCGGAGGGCACGGGTAGGGTAGTATTTGGGTATCAGGTCAGTTATGTAGTTCGGGGCGGCATTGTGAATGGCTTTGTAGGTCAGAGTTAGCCGTTTGAATTTGATGCGTTGGGCAATTGAGAGCCAATGAAGGGATTGGCAGTGGGGGGAGGCAGATGTGGAGCAGCTGGTGAGGTGGATGAGTCTAGCCGCTGAGTTTAGGATCGACTGGAGTGGGGATAGCGTTCGTTTGGGTAGGCCAGTGAGAAGGGAATTGCAATAGTCCAGGCGTGAGATGATGAGGGAGTGTACGAGTTGTTTGGTGGTGTCTGGGGTGAGGAATGTGCGTATCTTGGAGATGTTGCGGAGGTGGAGCCTGCAAGATCTAGATAGCAGTTGGATGTGGGGTAGGAAGGAGAGGTGGGAGTCCAGGGTAACACCCAGGACTTTGGCGTGTGGGGTGGGAGAGATGGTGGCGTTGTTAGTAGTGATGGAGAGGATGGGGGGGGCACGGGGTGGGGGGCAGACCAGGAGCTCGGTTTTGGATAGGTTAAGTTTGAGGAAATGGAGCGACATCCAGTCTGATATGTCGTTTAGGAGGTGGGCGATGCGGGCAGAGTGAGGGGGTGAGGTGGGGGGTGGAGAGGTAAATTTGGGTGTCGTTGGCATAGAGGTGGTAATTGAAGCCGTGGGAGTGAATAAGTTTGCCAAGGGAGGAGGTATAGATGGAGAAGAGGAGGGGCCCGAGGACAGAGCCTTGGGGGACCCCGACAGAGAAGGGGAGGGAGAGGGAGGTGGCAGTGTTGTAGGTGACGCTGAAGGAGCGTTGGGAAAGGTAGGAGGAGAACCAGGAGAGAGCAGCGTCCTTGATGCCAAGGGAGTGCAGTTTGACAAGGAGGAGAGGTTGGTCAACAGTGTCGAAGGCCGCGGAGAGGTCGAGGAGCAGGAGGATAGAATAGTGGCCATTGGCTTTGGCGGTTAGCAGGTCATTGGTGATTTTATGTAGAGCGGTTTCGGTGGAGTGCAGGGGATGGAAGCCAGACTGTAGGGGGTCAAGGAGGTTGTTATCAGTGAGGTGGGCGCTTAGGCGATTGTAGGCCAGGCGCTCAAGGAGCTTGGAAGTGAAGGGCAACAAGGAGATGGGTCTAAGGTTGTTAAGGTTAGTGGGGTCAAGGGAGGGTTTTTAAAATATGAGGGTGATGTGTGCGTGCTTTAGAGGGGAGGGGAAGGTGCCAGTGGAGAGGGAGAGATTGAAGATGTGGGTGAGGGAGCGAATGATGGAGGGGGAAGGGTGACTGGAGGAGCTGTGAGGGGATAGGGTCCAGGGGGCAGGTGGTGAGGCGGGCTTCAGTGAAGACCTTAGAGACCTCCTCGGGGGTAGTTGGGCTGAAGGAGCAGAGTGTTGGGGAAGTGATGATGTGTGGGGCATTAGGTATAGTGTGGAGTTGTGTGGCTATGAGGTCGGGGGAGGGGACGGTTGAGGGGTTGAGGGAGGGTGGGAGGCTGGGTGGAGAGGTGGATTGTGAGTTGACAATGTCCTTAAGGGTTTTACAATCATTTAATACTGTGTTTGTTTATTTTCAGATGTTATGCTTCAGGTCAGCCAGGTGTTTATTTAATCTCGGCCAGGTGTTTACTGCTATTGTGATCGTGTTTTATTTCTGATATATGTTTCACATATTTTACTGTTTTTGTTGTTTTATACACTTTATTCTTCAGCTTAGCTGGGTATTTATTATAGGTTGACCAGGGATTTATTGCTACGTGATTTTGGTTTATTTTTTATATATGTTTCACATATCATTTGGATTTAGTGGCTCAGCCAGTTTTTGTTTTTATTTAATTTACTATTGACTTTGTTTGACATATTTATTCTATTACACATTGAGTTTGATGCTCAGGAGTGTGTTTATTTATTATTAGTGTATTTTTGGGGTCACTAAGGGGCAGCGCAGCACTATTCTTGGGGAATTTTGAAGTCTTGCCACAGATTCTCAATTGGATTTATGTCTACACTTTGACTGGGCAATTCTAACACATGGATGTTTTGATCTAAACCATTTCATTGTAGCTCTGGCTGTATGTTTAGGGTCATTGTCCTGCTGGAAGGGGAACCTCCGCCCCAGTCTCAAGTCTTTTGCAGACTCTTAATAGGTTTTCTTCTAAGAGTGCCCTGTATTTGGCTCCATCCATCTTCCCATCAACTCTGACCAGCTTCCCTGTCCCTGCTGAAGAAAATAATCCACACAACATGTTGCTGCCACCATGTTTCACAGTGGAGATGGTGTGTTCAGGGTGATGTGCAGTATTAGTTTTCTGCCACACATAGCGTTTTGCTTTTAGGCCAAAAGGTTCAATTTTGCTCTGATCTGAGTACCTTCTTCCCCATGTTTTCTGGATCCCCTCACTTCTCACAAGCTGCAAATGGGACTTTCAACAAAGGCTTTCTTCTTGCCTCTCTTCCATAAAGGCCAGATTTGCGGAGTGCATAAATAATAGTTGTCCTGTGGACAGATTCTCCCACCTGAGCTGTGGATCTCTGCAACTCCTCCAGAGTTACCATGGGCCTCTTGGCTGCTTCTCTGATTAATGCTGTCCTTGCCCGGCCTATCAGTTTAGGTGGATGGCCATGTCTTGGTTGGATTGCAGTTGTGTCACACTCTTTCCATTTTCGGATGATGGATTGAACAGTGCTCTGTGAGATGTTCAAAGATTGGGATATCTTTTTATAACCTAACCTGGCTTTAAACATATCCACATCTTTATCCCTGACCTGTCTGGTGTGTTCCTTGGCCTTCATGATGCTGTTTGTTCACTAATGTTCTCTAACAAACCTCTGAGGGCTTCACAGGACAGCTGTATTTATGCTAAGATTAAATTACTCACAGGTGGACTCTGTTTACTAATTAGGTGACCTCTAAAGGCAATTGGTTCCACACGCCACACTTTTCAGATATTTATTTGTAAAAAAAATATGAAAACCATTTATCATTTTTCTTCTACTTCCCAATTATGTGCCACTTTGTGTTGGTCTATCATATAAAATCCCAATAAAATACATTCACGTGTTTGGTTGTAACATGACAAAATGTGGAAAATTTCAAGGGGTATGAATACTTTTTCAAGGCACTGTATCTGCATGGAGTTTGGTACACACACTGGAGGTTTTAAGCTGTCTTGCAATTTAAGTGACTCTTGCTATTCTCTATACCAGTGTTTCTCAACATTTTTGCAGTAGAGGCACCCTTTAAATTCTGCACAATATCAAGACACCCCATTCTAAAATATAAAAACTAACTTAATAGTTTTACATAATGCAGCAACATCTGCACACATAGGACACCAAAAGTGAAGAGGTGAATTACTTTTACAAAGCAATATGTTAGCACACTGATGCTGATTAGTATTCCAGTGTTTCTCATCTCCCCGAGTTTCTTTTCCTCATTCAGCTAACAGTGTTGATAGAAAAGAGCAGGAGAGGGGCAAACAAGGTCATCCTCACGCACGCAACATTCTCCTTATCAACCTACGATGTCATTGGTTGTTAGAATGCTGGTGGTTTGCCCACACAGTGTAATGGTGCACAATAAAAACATGCAGCATTGTAGGCAGGCTTGATGCACCCACTGGCTTGCTGACAAATTTTTTTGTACAATTTGAGGTAATTTTTAGGCATTTTGCAAAGGCACCCCTAAAGGAGGTTGTGGCTCCCTGGCTGATAAAGACCACTTTATACTATCTAATCTAATAGTAACTGAGGCTGTTGTAAGTTCCTTATTCTCTATCACAACACTTTAGCAATCCGTAGATAGCAGCTGTGAAAACACTGCATAAAAACCACTTTAGTTTCCAGAAGTCAGGTGTCCGCAGCAGCAGAGCGTGCCTGTTTAGCCAGTCTGCCTTGGAAGTTTGGGTCTGTTTTCACTAGTGTTTGCTCAGAGCAGCATTGTTACAGCTGAATGCTGTTCCACTGTCATTCCATTGACTATGCTGTGCACCATCTTTAGTTTCATCACATTACAAATACTATACTTTTTCCCTGAGAAAAGGATCCCTGAAATACATTGGATTTTTGTGTATGTGATAAATGTATTCTGTCATTTTCATAGATTAATGTCTACTGTGAGTCTGTGTTGGATAAAGGCATTGGCTCTCCTAGTCCTGAGTGGCTCCCCCATGATGTACAAAATAAACCAAGTTCTAGTACCTCTATGTGTTCGATAGAGCATAACATGTTGAAAAAAAGAAGACATTGGCAGATAATTGCAAAATGGGAAGGGGCATGAACAAATGTTCAGATTTAGACATTTGTAAATAGAGAGCAACTGCATTCATATTGGCCTCATGCTTCTAGCATAGTTTAAATTACATATGCACACAAGAGGGCATGTATTTGTTCATACTGTATACAGGATCTGCTATCTACATTTTTAAAGCTCCACAATCACTGTACCTTACTGCTCTTCAAGTCAAAATGTGCACCGCTGAAGGCACATTATAGAAAGACTGTAATTATTGATAGCCTAATTTTGGACAGATGGAAAATCTTAGCTGAAGTTGGATATATTTAGGGGTCATAGGGCAAAGAACTGCAAAATAATTAAGGGCCAGTGATGCAGGCAACAATTTATGTCTGCAGAAGAACTATGGAACCAGTTGAGTAATATGGAGAAAGAATGGCCAAAAGGTCAAAGTCACATTCAAATCTTGGATACTGGTTGGTAGTGGACAGAGCTGCAAAGCCAAGCTGTTGTTAGCACATGCACGGTAGCTCATGTTATGCCTCATGTTAATGTACTGTATGTTGGGGTAAAGTGTAACATTTGTGTAAGTTATTTCAGATTGAAATAACCTGGTCTTTTCTGAAGCTTCTTGTATTTCCTCTTTCTTTCCATACAGAATGAGCACATCCTCTGGGTGTTCTTGACATCTGCTATTGGGGTTCCTTGGAGACCCCTTGCATGCACTCTCCTGGACTGGCATTATGCAAGAATCTTCTTGTATCCACAGAAAGATTCACTCAACTTTCACCCATTTTTCTAACTGAATGTAGAAAATGGATCAAAGTTGTGTATATTTTGGCTGCAAACACTAATGAATATCCCCTTAAAGTGGAAGTCCAGCCTATTTCTAACTAAGCTTAAACCTGCTCCCACCCCCTTCTACATCCTATTCTAACTACCTTGTGAAAGGAAGATGCATATACTTACCTATTCTCAGAGCGGTGATCAGATAACATGCCTTCCTCATTGGCTGGCTTCAGGGGAAAGGAGAGATCACCAACAATGGCTGAAATGCCTGTGCAGTGATGTCTCCCCTAGGCTTACTATGGGGCATCCTGTTGTCCCATTGCAGATTGCAAATGTTGTCTGTTTGCCTGCACTGGATCACATGGTACCGAGATCCATTGCGATTTCAGTCCATTGAAATAAATGGACTGAACATTGCACCGCACTGAATCACACAGGAACGTGGATGGATTAAGGTGTGAACTGGACCTCAATGTCAATGGTCTACTGATGCCAGTGTAACACTTTGTACACTTTATGCTGTTTTGTGTGTGTGTGTAGTTTTTGTTTTACAGAAATGGTTGTCCCTTTTCTGAGATTACATTGGGTTCTATTATGCAGTCAAATTGTGGAAAATAAGTGTTAATCTCTTAATGGGAAAACATTAACAAATATAACCTTTTGTGAAAGTCAGTATACAGGTACCCCTCAAGCTTCTTAAACATTTGCATCTGGCAAGTGGTTAAAGAGCTGAAACAACAGTGAGACCCAAGAGTTGAGGCTGTCAGCTAGTACTTAGCAAGCACACCTCTTCACAGTAGTATATATTGTTAGCTGAGAATTCAATAATTGTTTGCTCAATCACTATTGATCCCAAAGTAGAGTTCTCCAAATTGGGTTTTTAAAAACGTACCGAATCTCTCCAAGTTAGGCCCTCTTCAGATTGTTCAGCATTGCTGCACATGCATTCCCAAACTTTGTATATTGTTGCATGCACAGCTGTGTTCTGGTACATTAAGGCCTCATGTACACAGACGTTTGCAGACATTTTATAAATGTAACATAAAATGTCCAGTGCTTTCCTGTGGCCTGAGAGCTGCAGCTGGCACGTCCAGCCTGTCATACATGCGAATGGCTGTCCATGGATATAGTTAAGTAAACACCAATGCAAGAGTAGTATTTTTTTTCATGGATTACATCTGCCTGGAATTTAACTTAAATTGTCCACAACATTATATTTTGACCTTCTGGTAGTGATGCAACATATAAAGCTGTACCAGGAACATTGACAGATAACCATCACAAAGATCTAGTCTGTGAAGACCAATAATAATTACTCTTTAACTCTATCATCGTCAGCCCTGTATCCTTGTAATGAAGATGGATTGAATGGCATCTCCGAAGCTAAATAAATCAATAGCAGCTTAGGACCGTATGCAACTAAGAAAAAACTTTTCTTCAGATAAAAATCTGCAATAAACATTATATAACTGAGCTTTTGAAGTGCTCTTTTTTAATGCGAATTGCTACAAGACGATTAATAAATGCGTAGAAATCAGTTCACAACAGCTGAGGGAAACTTTGTAATCAAGGCAATTTTTAGATGAAGAAATTTTCATTGCAATGGTTTGTTGGGCAACCGAAACACACAGAAGTATGGCATCATCTGAGAAAGTTCTCACTGCCTGCTTTAAAATGTTAACACTATTTCTTGTTCATATGGTACATTCAAAAGTAGAATGATGACAAATATGCACTTTATCATTTTACTGTTCATTACTGAATTTTTTTTCACCTTGCAGGGCTGGAGATGGTTTACAGACCATGGAAAGATAACCAAACTTTGAATACCTCTGTGTTTATTACAAGGTGGAGTTCTGTTATCAGGGAAAGTAAAGGACCGTACACACGGGCCGAATATCGAGCCGTATTGGCCGGTTCAACAGGAACTGGTCAACATTTGGCCCATGTGTATGGCTTCCGATCAGTGCTCTCAGCCAATGGCTGAGAGCACTGACCGGTGTGTTCTGTAGAGGGGGTGTCCCCCCTGTTAGAACTCAATAGCACAGCGGTGGAGATCGCTATACTACCACCACTTGTGTTAGTACAGTGATCTGTCAGGTTGCTGCTGACTTTTAATATAAGAGCACTTACCTGTCCAGGGATCATGCAATGTCCTCACCCGAGCTGATTCTTCAATCGGCTTTGGGTGCTGGTGCCAGTATCTTCAGTAAGGGAACCCAGAAGTGAAGACTTGCAGCTTCACAGACAGTATTATACTGTGTATGCATGAAGTGCGCTGCACTTTGTGAATAGGCTGCAGTCTTCTGGGACTTGTGAAGTGTTAGGAGGGGGGCCGAACTTCCGTGGCGATTTGATCCGTAACAGGGAGCGGGTACCTGTCAAAACCAAGTTACCTGCTCCCACCTCCCCCTCAAAAAGTGCCAAATGTGGCACTGGAGGGGGGAAGCAAACAGAACTTCTACTTTTTGGGTGGAGTTCTGCTTCAAGACACTAAGACACAGAATTCAGAAGTCTAGCAAAAAAACTTCACCACCGGAGTCCCTGAATTTAATCGGAGGCCAGTGAGTGGCTCCACCAGTTGCTAAGCAAGGTCCTCTTACTTGCTGAGCTTTACAGCTCCACAGAGGGGCAGTAGAAGTGTACTTCCTGAACCTTGTACTGATTATTTTTCTTTCTCCCAACATCACCAATCGGAAGGTCTAAGGTAAGTTTGAATCTAATTCGTGGCAGCAAGAAATTTGTTTAGTGCTGGTGTTGATTTTACACTTTTAGACCTTCTGTGTTTGAGAGGGGACAATGAGGGTGTTTCAGCAACATTAGCAGATGTGTTCCAGGATCATCTGATTACAGAGGGCAACGGGGGTTGGGGTGTCCTGGATCGCTATAACAATGTCTGGAGGATAAACAGAACCACTCACCAAGCACATTGTGCATCTCAAGGTTTATTGCTGGATTTGAACATCAAAGTTTTATTAGACAGTATTATTCTTGCCCAAGACCCACTTGCAGTCAGTGACTGGACATTAGGAAGGCCGCAGAAAATTGAGGAGGTTATCCCTGTGCTCCTCACTCCCATGCCAGTACAAAGCAGTAGAAGCCTGATGGAGCTGACCCCTATTTCCCAGTGTGCATGCTGCTGTGTGTTCTGGGTGATGATAGTAAGACACTTAGGCTGCATTCACACATGGGCGTTTTGAATCGTAGGCAGAATTTCGGCGATTCTGCCCACGATTTCAAAATGCTCTGCTAAAATGATAAATCGCAAAACCGCGTTTTCAGGTTCTATTTATTTTAATGGCACCTGAAAACGTGGTGTGGTTCTGCCGCGATTGTCATGCAATAAATCACACTGCAATTGCAGCAAACCACATAGCATGAAGTATGTCACCCAAAAGAAGATCAGGAACTTGATTTGTGTGAGGCGGCTTGCCACAATAGCAGCACGATTTATCGTGCGACAATCGCGGGAGAACTGCACAGCATTTTCAAGTGCCATTAAAATGAAGGGCACCTGAACACGCGGTTCTGTAATTTTGTCATTTTAGCAAAGTGTTTTGAAATTGCTGGCAGAATTTTGGCAATTCTGCCCACAATTCAAAACGCCCATGTGTGAATGCTGCCTTAAAGTACTGTTACATAAAGAAGGCTTTAATGATTTTCAATGAACACAACTGGATTCCATGGTGCATCTGTATCTAACTATAGTTCTACTATGAAGTAGGTATAAATCCTATCTGAAAGACATTTATTTTGGATTCCATGGTGCATCTATATCTAACTATAGTTCTACTGTGAAGTAGGTATAAATCCTATCTGAAAGACATTTATTTTGCTAAAGCAATGCATATTATAAACAACTGCCATTTATTTAAAAAAAAAAATGGCCACAAGTTTTCTGCCAGTGACAACAGTGGACTATGCATGTTTTGAAACAGCCACCTATCTCTATCAGAAGACTGTGTGACAGGGTGTCAACACAGAAGTAACACAGGGAGCCAAGAGTGCTGTCACCTTTTTCAGGAATTGTAGGACCACCAGGTATTTTGTTAACACCTTGTCACACCTATAAGGACTTGTAAATGCTGGAAAGTCCTGATCATTGTGGTTATCACATTGATCGCATGATTGGTAGCCCATTGCATCAGTTCCAAGTTGTAAACAGAGACCAGGAGCTGTTGATGACAGCTGGGTCCCTTTGCTGGGAGTGCACTCTCAATATGGAACAGGCCACATGGATTCAAATAAGTGCCCCCCACCATATTGTTGCATAGATGCGTTAAACGGGCAGTAACAGATTAAATGAAATCTGCAGATAATACTAAAAAGTACGTTTTCAAATAACATACACATTAAACTTTTTGTGACATTTTAGTAATTGGATTTTTTGCTTGGGAAGTTCGGAGGGGTTGGGAGTGGGGGGCCTCTACTTTCCTCCACAACAATGATCCAAGTTTCAGTTTATCTACTTTCTGCTCTTCTTCAGGGATCCAATCTTCTTCAGGCCCTTCAACATCTACAATAGTAAACAACTTAAAAGGATATCATTTAAGAACATTTAAGAAAAGTAAGCCTTTTTGTGGAAGAAAAAAACTCATGTTTTACATACTTCAACAGGTACCTGAGGAACAGTTAATAAATGAAGACATGTGCCTGGCAACTTCTTCTCTGCAGAATGATAGCTGGTCTGAACCCAGAAAAAGAATCAACTTTCAAAATGCGCTTGTAGTCCGTGCTGTGTCATTTTGCATGATGTGCTGGAGATGAGTACAACATTTTGTGTAATGTCTAGCCCTATACAACATCTTACCTGCACTCCCATTATAAGGAAAACAGTTAAGGACTCAAAATGCTGCAGATTTAATGTGTGTAAAGGCGCATTAACCTCCTCGGTGGTCTGATTCTTTCCGATTTTTTGTGCTGAAAGCGGTACCATTTTTTTGCATGGAAATATGTATTTTTTTATTGTAGGCTGTAGTTTTTAGGAATAACTCACTGAAATCTGTCCGAACAAGAGTCTAGTAAACATTCCGGATATGATAAAACTTGAAACACAAAATCATAAATTATAATTTAATAAATAATCATAAAAAATAATAATATAATAATAATAAATTTAATTCAATAATATAATCACTGAAATTTGAAATACAGAGGCAAATTCGCACATCGCTGAGCAAAGTCGCAAAATCGTTTTCAGTGTCTGATGACGAATTTCCCCACGAATCATTATCACTCAATTCTGCAAGTGGTTCTGATTTACTATCACTGTCCTAAAACCGCTTTTGACGTAAAGGGACACTTTTTGGACGCCATGGACTTTTCTCAGTTTCCAGGCAGAAAGAACAGTCAAAATGCAGACAGGGCACAGGACAAAGCAGTAGGGACAAAATATATGTGAAATGCATTGAAACAGCAATGACAGCAAAAATTAAATTTTTTAAAAATTTAAAATTTCCCGCCCGTACGTCGCGACGTCACAGGGACCGGAACACGGAAGTCGGATGCCGGCATCGGCCTGAGGAGATGGCCGGGGACGCTGCAGGGGACACATTGCTGGAGCGAAGGACAAGGTAAGTGCTGCAGGGACCCCTTGAGTAACGCCACATGGAAAGCCTGAGTGTAGCTCGGGGTTACCGCTCTTGGTATTGAAATTTTACCCCGAGCTACACTCGGGAAACCCGCTAAGGAGGTTAAAGTGTGTAAACGCATATACTGTATACCTACATGCATAAAGTTACTAGAAGAATTGAATGTGTTTAAATGTCTATGCAAGTAAAAGTAGGCGCGTACTTTACGCAGGATCTTCTGCTAGCTCTGTCAGCAAGAACCAGCGATCCATGCAGAAAATATGCACACATCCATGTCAAGCCCTAAAAGTTACATTCAGTGATTTTTAGCGCTTATTAAAAATCTATCGCCTTGACTTTTGTAACTCCCTCCTCATTGGCCTACCTCATCGCAGGCTATCCCCTCTGCAGTCTATTGTGAATGCTGCTGCTAGACTCATTCACCTTACTAACCATTCTGTATCCGCCACCCCTCTCTGCCAATCCCTCCACTGGCTTCCCATTGCCCAATGAATAAAATTCAAAACATTAGCAATAACATATAAAGCCATTTATAACTCTGCCCCACATTAAATCATCAAACTTGTCTCCAAATATCACCCAAACCGTACTCTCTGCTCCTCGCATGACCTCCTACTCTCTATCTCCCTTGTCTCCTCCTCCCATGCTCATCTCCAGGACTTCTCCAGAGCTTCCCGCATCCTCTGGAACTCTCTACCCCAATTTATCAGACTATAGCCTACTCTGCTCACTTTTAGGCAATTTCTGAAAACCTCTCTCTTCAAGGAAGCCTATCCTGCCTTCGGCTACTCAATAGCCTCTCCCTCTTAGATTGTAAGATCCAAGGAGCAGGGCCCTCCTAACCCTCTTGTACTGAACTGTATTGCTGCTGTATTGTCTCCTGCTATATTGTAAAGCGCTGAGCAAATTGTTGGCGCTATATAAATCCTGTATAATAATAATAATTAAAAACATCTTGCTTTGATACCAAAAACTCTTTTAAAAATAATTTTCACAGTCAAATAAAAGTCATGAGACATTTCTAAGCTCAAAGTTAAAACCACGATGACCCAGATCTAATATTCTTATTGAAACAGGAAATTTTTATTAGATTCCTCGGTTTCGTATAACACATGCTGCCCCGCATTCACAATTGGTGTTGTTTTACAATGCATACTGCACATGCCAAGACAAAATCATCCTTAATTATTTTTCACAATATGTTAACAAACTCCTAATTAACAACAAACAAGAAATGGCCCAATGAGTTTATAACATACAGTAAATTATGATAAGACCACAGTGCATACACCATGCCATATTCAAAAGTCCCTATGAAATGGACAGACTGACCTTAAAGATATGATACTCTTCTTTGCTTTAGAAGAGCTCCACTCACCTGTTTCCTATTAACAATGTTTGGTGTATGCTTAACTGCATAGTGCCTGGCAAATGGGTGGCTCTGTAGACCCACGCAAGATGGTGCTATGGACCAAGAGGTAGGGTTCCTATATTCCTAAGAAGTGACAGCTTGTGTCTAATTGTTTTGAGCTCTCTCTATTCTCACTGCGGAAAATTTGGAGTTTGGGTGATACCTCTTAGTGGCTAACTTAAATTAATAAAGATACATATTTAGATCTCTTCTTCAAGTTTTATACATGAAAATATATAAGGCCTTAAGAAGGAATCCAAGTTAATATGAAAGCTTACATCTTTAATAACTTAAGTTGGCCAATAAATGGTATCACCTAAACTCCAAACTTTCTGCATTAGTCAATGACTAACATGGTACAATACCCTACTCAGGGGCGGACTGACCATTTGGGCTCTCGGGCACTGCCCGTGGGCCCGGGGTCAGTAAGGGGCCCCATGAGATGCCCCTGGTATCTTTCATAGGCATTTTTGAGTATGGTTTGAGTGTGAGTGAGGACACAGGGGCCCCATGAGTTGTCAGTCCACCCCTGACCCTACTACTCTACTGTCAATAAAAGTCTGTTTCCAAGGTACCTAGAATTGCCTACTGATACCTTCACTGGGCTAGGTCTTGAAGTCGATATAAATGCAGCTATGCACGTGGTGTTTTTCTGAGCATCCTTATATATATATAGTCTCCTACCTAGGATAACCAAAAGACTATGTATCCTATGTTATACTGGTTCACTGTCTATATTTGTCACATCAGTTTTTCTATGGCCCACCCATGCTCCCGAAACATTAGTAATGAATAAACTCTATCTAAGGCCTCTATCTTCCTCATTTCAAAGTAATAAGCAGCCATGTTCATTGTATGCCGGAACATTAAATGTCTTAAAAGGAGTTACATTTTTCTATTTTTTAATTGTAAACAGAGATGGGAAATGAGATTTCTCCTGGTGAAGCTGGAGTCTGGAGCCTGGGTGGGGGCCCAAGAGAGGTACTTACCTGCAGGCTGGATCTGGAAAGGGGGATCTCTCTGTCTCATTGTTCCCAGAGAAAGGACAGCCTGTGGAGCAGGGAAGGAGCCAGCCCAATGTAAGGCCAACAGCCAGCCACCAACCCACCAAGCTCACAGGAGAGACTGAATGAGTAATCTTACACCCCCTAGCCTGGATAGGGGGAGAGGGCAGCCAGGTGGAAAACCAAACTGGCTTC
The DNA here is from genome assembly GCF_062004578.1 of Staurois parvus. Classification (NCBI taxonomy): domain Eukaryota; kingdom Metazoa; phylum Chordata; class Amphibia; order Anura; family Ranidae; genus Staurois; species Staurois parvus. The sequence goes on from NW_028318327.1 coordinate 1,470,598, forward strand.
TCAACTGGGACTGCTTTGCTAAGTGGCAGCTTCTGTATCCCCTTGCCCAGGGATACCCTCAGGCAGCTGGGTGAAGAGGAGGATTCATCTGAGATGGCACACCAGAAAGCTGGAGAGCTTTTCAAAGAGGAGACTTTCTTTCTTTGTGTCCATTGACTTGTATGTTTGCTTAGGAGTTCATCCTCGCAGGTCACAGTTCCTTGGGCATTCCATACACCCCTCAGCACCATCCAAGTTCAATACCCTTAATAAAACTACAAAACAGGCTCAAGAACTGTTTACTGTCTCCAGTGTGCAAGTGTGGAAGTAAATATGTGTTGCCTGGCTGTACAGAACTATAGGGGGACCCAAAACTCAGCGATTCCTAAAGGGGTAGTGTTATACATGCAGGAAGTGGGTGGAACATTTAATGATCTCTGCTATTAATTGAATGTAGACTGCCACAAAACACCAATCCAAGTTTCATTCTTTATGGGGTCACCAAGTCTATAACAGTCAGGAATGTGTTAAGGGGTGTATATAATGTTTGAAAAATTCATAAAGTGGTTCTAAAGGCAGAAGGTTTTTTTATGGTAAAGCATTCTATACTCTGTGCAGCCCCAATCCAGTACATTCTTATACTTATCTGAGCCCAAGAGCAGCAGTTCTCCCTTCTCACTTGACAGAGAGGCCACAGCGATAGCCATTGGCTCCTGCTACTATCAATCACAGCCCATGAGGAGAGAGGGTGGGGGGACAGGGCTTAGACATGCTGTGTGTTAAAGGACACACAGAGCACGCTCTGGGTCAAGCCCACATGATTGCAAAAATGCAGCTTTCTATAGGGTATTCAGCAAGGAGGAGGATCCAGGAGCACCGACAGGGGACCCAAGAAGAGTAGGATCAGGGCTGCTCTGTGTGAATAAGTATAACATTTTGGTGATTTTTAAAAACATAGGTTTACAATCACTTTAAACTTAGAACATGTGTGCAACTATTTCTCCTCCTCAACATGTTGTAACTGAGCAGGTCTGAACTGATAAAAAATAGCCTGGCTTCCATAATGTCATATGGGCTTCCCCTTATGTAACCAGATATATCCTGATCCCATAAACTGGTCCCCTGCTGAGTCAGATGAAAATGGAAATGGTTGTTACATTCATATGTGACAATTGTGCCTGTTTCATTTTTTTTTCCCGCCATACAGGTCTATTCAGGTTTGTCAGACCAAATGCAGTAAGTTTGCATCCAGGTCGGCTTTTGTGATCCTGAATGGACGTAAACGGATATGAATACAAACACATACATTTACATCTGGTCATTCATAGGGGTTACAAGAGTCTATTTTATCTCCATCACAGGATTCTGTTCTGATCTAACTCAGCAGGGGATTATTCTATGGATCCCCTGCTCAGACTGCACAGAGGCACCCATGTGAAAGGGGCCTAAAGCCTCTGACAGCAATAAAACAAAAGACAGAATCCTACCTTTTCCTGCTTTATCCAAAAATTTTGAAAAGTTAGAAGTTACATTATATTATACTAAAACTTACAAAATAAAAAGAGAAATATTTACTTTCCATAACCTTCTCTTTTGCAAAACATTATCTATTACAAAATGAAGGGTCTCCATTAAGGAATATAACCAATTAGAAAATTGGAATCTCTTTCGCAGCAGCCCCAAAGCATTTAACAATCTGCCCCTCTCTCGCTATAACTATAATGTCATGTTTTATTCTGTGATTTTATATAGGCATGGTGACGTAAAGCAAAAAGTAATTAAAGAGTGTTAAAAAAAATGTTTTTTATATGTATGGCATTTCTGCAATATGGCTCTACCGAAAGTCTTACATACTTGTTGCTGGTAACTAGTTGGAGGTGTTAGTATCAATGGGATGAGCTTGAAACCTGAAAATTTGAAAAAAAAAACCCAGCAAGGACAGCTAATATGTTTCTGTATTCAATTATTCTGTTTAAAGTGAGAAAGTCAACTTCCTATTGAGAAGCTATCCGATTTTTATTCCAGTTGTATGTGGATATTGGTAGGTAGTATGATCAACCAGCGTCTTATATATTTCACAAACTTTAGCTTCAAGTATAGGTGCACATACTTAAAGCCCCTTCAAGAGCCTGTACTTCGTGTAGTGTCGAGGCTTGTCTCCCCCCCTCCTTCCCCACGTACATCCCTATTGGCTGGGGAGGCAGCCCATCATACTGATGGACCAATAAGAGCGAATTTGAATGAGAGATGCTGCAGGTATGTTCACTTTAAGCCTGTTTTAAGCTCTCCTTTTTTATGTGTCTCTTTTAGGGCTGGCTCACACCAGATGCTTTTCAGTGCTTTTTTAAGCTGCATACAGAATGCATGCAGTGTTTGCCATGTATTCCAATGGCCCTAGTTCACACCAGTGCCCATCATTTCCAGTGCTTTCAACAAAACAACAACCTGCTGCATTTTTTGGTCTGGAATGCATCAAAATGTGTGCAAATGCACTAGAATGCACATTGTCCTAATGAAAATGAAGATTTTTGAAGTGCCAAAATAAAAAAAAGGAACAAAATGCACTGGAATGCATTGCATGTAAATGCTTATGAAAATAAATTCGTAACATTGAAATTGTGGTGTGAACAAGCCCTTGGTGAAAAAGGAAGGGTTATCATGAAATACCAGTTCTTCATTACTTTGAAAAAGTGCAGTCTGACTACATTAGCAGTGCATTCCCTAAGACAATAAAAAGAAAGACTTCCCGAAACAAGGCCATTCGGGAAAATCTACAGTTTTCCGGCACGCACATGAGAAATGAGCGTAAAGGGCTTGAAGTGCAACTAAAACAAATATGATTGCTATTTAACAAACTATTTTTAGTTTTTTTTTCCATAGAAAAATATGTACAAATATAAAACAGAGGCAAAATATTTAGTCTGTCAAAACAAAAAGCATGTCCTGCAATAATAGTTCAGCAGCAATACATTACTAAAATATGGTAAAGGCATACCCTGAGAAATAAGTGCTACAAAGACCAAAACAATGGTCAGTGGGGATCTTATTTAAAGAGATTCTATCATTTTTACATCATCTTGCTTGTCAGTTAGTTTGATCCAAGTAATTACATTTTGTTATATATTGTGGTTGTCGTAAATGTCACAGCATCCTTGTTTAAGAGTCTGGTATATAGTGTTCATGCCTGAGCATGAAATGACATCTTTCTTGCAATCAACCAGGGCAATAAATAAATAAAAAACTGTCATGATATTAACCTTACTAAAGTAACCTCAAACTATAACAGTGGAGCCTACTACTTCTTGACTGATATCTATGTTGGTATCTCCAGACTTGGCTTCAGCACATCTCTGGAAAGCCTGAATTGTTTAAATAAATACTATATTTGTATACTTTTCCACGTCATTTTCTGGCTTCTTAACTGGTCCCTGGGGCTCTGGAACTACATAACTGGATACAAAGGCAAATTCCTGCTCATGCCCCAACTCTCACAAATGTGGAATATACATGAGCAGTCTGGGAGGCTCCAAGAACACCATGCTTTCGGTTACCAAATGCACCTGCTAGTATCATAGGTAATTTTGGAAAGGTGCTGTCATTGCTCATGTTCTAGCACAGCTTTACTTACGAACAGCAAGATGAGGGAGGAGTTCTGCCACAGAAAGGAGCCATAATAGCGTGTTGCTGTTTGTATATCACCCCACAATAAAGGGCCAGTTTCATAGATTAATTAGGTGGAACAGACAGGCTGGGTAACAGCTTAGTTTGCATCAAGGAGAAGTATCTTTGCTAAAAGAATTGAGAATTAGAAGGCAGACATGTGTAGACAGGTGTGTTGGGGATAGGAGGTCCCAAAAGGGAAACTATATACCAGACTCAATAAAACGAGGCAGCTTTGGAAAGAGTCATTTTTGTTCAGTATATTATATCACAAAATGTCATTTTTAAATGTCACTTATTCACTAAATATTTTAGAAGTGATGGTCCTTTCTGAAAGGAAGCTCCACCAATAGCTGACATTTCAGGACTGGGTTGAAGCATACTATAGCACACAGCGGTTACTTAGGTCTCTTAGACACTAAGGGGTTTACTTACTAAAGCTGGAGAGTCCAAAATCAGACTCCCTTCTGCATAGAAACCAATCAGCTTCCAGGTTTCATTGCCAACGCTTCATTGAACAAGCTGAGGTTAGAAGCTGATTGGTTTCTATGCAGAAGGGAGTCTGATTTTGGACTCTCCAGCTTTAGTAAATAAACCCCTATAGGCCTGATCTCCCATTGGAGCCCATGGCCCAATTTTTTACACAGTTGCAGTCAGTGATCTTTTGGCATTATGTTTGAAAGACAACTGTATATAGGCAGGATTATGTAGACAACAGGTACCACACAAACAGTAGACAAGTACATCTTAAGGCTGGTACACATGGGCCGAATATTGGCTAGTTTCGGTCAGTTCAACAGAAACAGGCTGACATTCAGTCCGTGTGTACAGCAGCCTGACAGAAACCGATCTAAGGCCAGGCTTTTGTCAAAGGGGCATACTGAAAAACCAGCACAAGGTCAGCGCTGGCAGCCAATGGCTGTATGTGCTGATCAGTGTGTTCTGGTGGAGAATGGGGAGCTTGGACAGTCCCCTTGTCAGAACACCATAGCTTAGGAGATCGCCACACTAACATTGCTTACTATGTACAGTGACCTCTCGTTTTTTTTTTTTTCTTTCAGCCCCCTGGTTTGAATGGAAAAAAATGTCCCATGTGTACGAGGAATGCCTCAGCTAAACTGCTCAGCTTTCATATAGGCAGGCCAGTGTTTACAACCTGAACAATTGTGACATAAGTTTGGCTGTCAATTCCTATAAACTAACCTGATGCAGACCCAGTGCATCAATTTATGCATGCTGGACAACAACTGCTATACAATCAGCCACTCTGGAGGCTGCATCTACTGTGCAGGGTCATGGAGACATTGCTGAGCTCACTAGGTACTTGATTGTTCATGTAGCAGACCATCAATGGCCCAATGGAAATGTGCAGGTATTACTTAAAATGAATCTGTGCTTTGCACAAAAAGTGCAATAGGTCCACTTTAAGGCAGATCTCCACATACACATACACCTATATTCCTTTCTCTTTTCCACCTCTGTGTTCAGTCATCAAAGTGGAGGCAAAGCCCATAGAAGCTACAAGCCACCAGAGCCATAGCTTACACTGGGCTATGGACTCCCTGTGTGATGGAGATGATTGGCATATCACTTTACCATGGAGTGAGTGACCTACTCCTCCATACCCAGAAGTACTTTGACTTTCAGCAATGAATGGAGTGGAGGAAGAGTTATACCATAAGTATATGCTGATGTAGGAGGGTTTAAAGCAAATCTGTTGCTTTGTCCTGGATGAGTCTTACCCTTTGCCCCAATGAATTCTACATAGACATGGATGGCAACCTTGTTGCCCATAATTAAGACAGCTGTGCACACATTTTTGGGGTGTAATAAGTACATGGCCAAAGCCATAGGAAAGTGTAAACAGCCAGCATACTATGTTATAGTAAGCTGTCTTCTAACCTGCACTGAATTATCAGTTCTGTGTGGACTTAACTAACATAATTCAAATGAGGAGGTAGCAATCGGTGATGATGATAAATTATAACAAGCATGGCAAAGGACAGACCCATATTTGTCATTTAAATGTGGCAATATAAGCATCATCAAGTTCTTGGATACTAGAGGCATCTGTGGAGTCATTACTTGCAATAATCCCAACAGACGAGAGACTTGAGATGAAGGAATTCATCCTTCTTGCATATATATCTCTTATATTGAAATATGGAAGGTCGTTAAACTTTTCTTTTTGTTCATCTTCATTGCAGCCATCTACATCTATTGCTTTCTGCTTTTGATAGTATTTAGAAAATTTGTTAAAAATGATTGTTATTGGAAGAGCAACTACTAGTATACCACAAATAATGCAAACACTACCCACAAGCTTTCCATATAGTGTAACAGGGTGAGTGTCTCCATAGCCAACTGTAGTCATGCTAATGGTGGCCCACCACCAGCAGGTAGGGATGCTCTCAAGAGGGGATAATTTATCATCTTTTTCGAGATAATAAACCAAGACTGAGAATATTGAAATCCCAACGGCCAAAAATAGGAGTAGAAGCCCAACTTCATGGTAGCTGTGTCTTAAAGTGGCTCCTAAAGACCTCAACCCAACAGAGTGTCTTGCAAGTTTAAGAATCCGAAAAATTCTCATCAGTCGCAGGATCTGGACCACCTTTCCCATGTTCTCAATGCCTTCATTCTCTTCATCCTGGCTGTCCAGAACCAGGGTGGCATAAAAAGGAATTATAGACACAAAATCTATGATATTCATGGGGTTCTTCCAAAACTTCTTCTGAGAAGGAGCTACACAGAGTCGGAGAACAAGTTCTGTAGTAAACCAAACAATGCATACAATTTCCACCACTGCAAGAACTGGATCTTCAAGTTCTCGATCATTGTTATCTAACTTTTGGAATTCTGGCATGCTATGGATGCACATGGCTACTATTGATGTTAAGACCACACTTAAAGAAGAAATAGCAAAAAGCTTTGCTGTTAAAGAAAAAGCAGGGTTTTCCAGACGGATCCATACTTTTCTGCGAAAGTTCCCATACTTTAAGGAATCAAACATCTCCAGTTCCTTCTCAAAAACAGAGGACTGATCAGAGGAAGAGCCCACACTAATGGCATCACTCTTCTGATCCCAGTCCTTTTCTGCAATAATTTCCTTTTTTTCCTGATATTTGTTGCTACAACAAGAATCAATAAATAGTTCATTAATACCCCAGTATTCGATTTCTTGGCAAAATGAAAACACACACAGCTCTTCCATGAAGTGGAGTTTCCCTGTGTAATAAAAGTTCAAGATATATCTAAATAGAGAAGGGTTCCTGTCAAAGTAATATTCTTTGTCAGTAACATTATAGTCATCACAGAGTTCAAGTATGGCTTCTTCTGAATGGCAATTGAGTAGTTTCCCCAGTCTTGTGTGAGGAAATCTTAATAAAGTCCTTTGGGCTACTGACTGCTTAAAGCCCCCAACGTTTAGCTTCACTACCTCCTCATCACCTTTATTTCGGTGGAAGAATTCTCCATACACCATCTTGACAGCTTGTGTTGTACAGTAAACCGGAAAGACTACATTTCGCCTAGGGAAAGGAAAGGTCCATTAGATCATGCGTGATCATAACAACATTATCAAAATAAAATACTTATACAGTATATACTAATACTGTAGCTGCTGACTTTTAATAATAGGACACTTACCTTGTCTCTTCACTGGTCTTTGGATCCCCGGAGCTGGAAAGTTTACTTTGAGAAACTGGCTGTGACTGCTGCACAGCCGGTTTCCCACTGTGACTGTGAATGGTCCTGCAGTCTTCTGGGACATGTGATGTGTCCCAGAAGGCTTCAGGGGAAGGTGGGAGTCGAACATCTGCTCAGATCACTGCAGCAACCAGAGTGGGAGTGGGAGCCAGTATCTGTCAATACCAGGTACCTGCTCCCCCCAAAAAAAATATAGTGCCAAAACTTAAAGAGGAAGGGGGAGGAGAAAGCAGACAGGTGGAATTTACCTTTTTGGGTGAAGTTCTACTTTAAGTCCTTTTTATTAAGGGTCAGCTCACCAGGTGATTTTAGCTGTAGAGGAGAATCTGGGGGGGGGGGTTCTTAATTTTAGCAGTAGGATCTCCCCATCATAGTCGGTTCCATGAATCACTAACCAGCAAGTGAGACAGAGACTAGCTAGTTATGTGGAGGTTGGGGGAACTGAAATTTTAGTTTCATTTTTCTCTGTTCATCTGCCTATATTTCTCACATTTCAGTTCTGTGTAACATACTATATGAAAGCCATTTAAATGAATTTATGTTTCCATAAAGGCTTCTGTAAATCTGTACACTACCGTTTTTTCCAATGTTTAAATGACACTCGGGACCCTTTCACACACCATTTTTCATGCACATTATTGCATATGTTTTTGCTTGCATTCACACAAAGGCTGCTCAGGGGTTAGGGTGCTCCTATTCATTTTTATTGAACCTGAACTCATGGAAAAAAGGTTTAGATATTCGAGGTAGATTGCGTTAGTACACTCATATCTGAAGGCCCAGAACAGCAGGGCTGGGGCCTTAGCTTAAAGCAGAACTCTCAGCCAACATGGAATATTTTTAATCCTTATGCTGCTAGCATTAGTAAATAAATAAGTAAATCAGTATATCATATTTACTTGTTTTAATCTTTTGTTTACATTTCTTCAGTTACTTTCTGGTGTCCTTGCCAAGACAAATTATGTCATACATCCCAGAAATCTTCAGGAGGAGAGGAGGAGTTTTCTCAGCTATACACACCTCCTGTCTGCATGCCTGAGCTATAGGCAGATGGATTCCAAAAAATAAATGCTATGTGAATGATCTGTCTTTACTCAACATGGCCATGACCAGAAATGCTGGGGGGGGGGGGTTCAAAGTGATATCTAAAGAATAATAAAGAATGGAGCTATGGGTGGATGGGGAAGTTTGCTTTGAATATTAAAATGAATTAAATAGTGTTTTTGGTTTGTGGTGTTCAGATGCAGCGTAGTTCCGCTTTTATAACCCTTCCACTATCACTGCTAGCTTGAGGACACGCAAATTGAGATCCTAATGGTTCAGAGGTCCATGCATCCCTCATGCATTTGCCTTCTGCCACACCACAGTTAGTATAAGACCTTAGAGTTTTGTAAACCCTAATAAAGTATCTTATTAGGTCCCTTTTATTCTGTTAAATATGCCATTAAAAACGGTTGTTTTAGCTACTTGATAGTCCAGCGATCTAAATACTAATATACTATAGCATCCCGTAAGTTAACAGATAGTTCTATTAAGAAGAAACTCTAATGCATTATGAAACAAGATTCCCCACCCTTTTCAGAGAATAAATAAAGCGTATCTAAACTCAATAATAAAAAAATGTATATCATGCAACTCACAATGCTTAGATGCAGCTGTTTTTTTTCTCTTTTTAGGCTTTTTTTTCCTAAAAAGAAAAGAAAAATGCAAAGAGAAGGGGATACTTTTACATACAAGTACATGGTACACATATCAAGAATATAAAATGCTGGAATAACAAATACATACAGAACATAAGCAGTTACAGAAACAGATTTAATCTCCTCCTCTTGGGATAAAAGGTTTTACATAACAGAATAAACGTTGGCCATTGTAAGCACCCCTGTCAGTGCTAAATGGTTTGTCCCAATCACTGCCACTTTTCCTGCACAGCTTGGTCTGTTGAAGGAAGTTGAAAGATAACAAACTTACTGGCTAGATCAATGTTGAAAATAAAAGCCTAAAAATAGAAAAACTAATACAGACACCATATTTAAGGACTGGTACACTGCAATATGTTACATTTTTACATTTTGGGTTTATCCTGTCAATGTTTCAAGAAATATATTGAACATTAAAAAAATGCGGTGGATTAAACCAAAAAAATTATAAACCTTCTAGCTTTTATTAATCAACTTTTGGCTATGGGGTTCACATTTGAAGCATCATTAAAACCTGGAAAGCAATCCAAAGACACCCCATACCAGTTTACATTGGGGAAGAGAAAACTAGGACCAGAAAAATTTATTTTCTAAGTGATTCTAAAGTTTTTTTTTTTCTAAAAAACAAACAAACTTTATTCAGTGCTTACCTGCTCTGATCAATGGTATTGCACAGAGTGGCCCTGAACCCCTTCTTCTGGGCTCCCCCGCTGGTGCTTTAGGCTACTCGTCTTCCTGGTGTTCTCCATAGGAAGCCACATCCTATGGAGGCACATCTGTGGGCTTGCTCCTGAGCCAGGCTATACCTGCTGTTCACAGAATTTGACTGATAGCAGCAGGAGCCAATGGCTCCTGTTGCTGCCTCTGTGTCCTCTGTGAACAGAGAGAGAGAGGAGAGAGCTACTACAGTGCTGGACTGAGAAAGGCCTCAGGTAAGTATAAAAGGAGGAGAAAGAAAGAGAGAGAAAGAAATACAGGGACATTTTTTTACCTTAATGCAGGGAATTAATTAAAGTAGCTGTAAGCCTCAGACATGAAATATGAGCAAAGCATATCCCTCTATAGTGTGTGCTTGCCTCAATCCAGAGCACTATAATTTCTCTCTGCTGCCAATCCAGAGAGTACAATTTCTCTCTGCTGCCTCATTCCTCTATCAGCATGAGTTGCTTCTGTTGAGTTTTCCTGACACCAAAAGAAAAATGGTGGCAGAGGATGGCCCATTCTGTGATTGACAGCCTCAGCTCTGTTCCTATGTGCTGTGTGAAGGGGGGTGTGTCACTTGTCTCCAATCAGCTCTCAGAGCTCTCCTCACTGATGTAACTTCAGCTCACCACCCCCTGCATTTCAGAGCTTAGGGATGCAATTTAAATTCTGCACTTTGAATGAATGGATGTAGGGAAAAGATTGCTGTAGATAAAGAGGTACAGCTTATGTATGAGGATTTGTTTCATCTCTGTGTATCACCTGAGGCCAGTCACTTCAACGGTTATATGTAAGGGTTTACAACCACTTTAAGGAAAATGCAGGGAATGCATTAAAGCAGTTGTACACCTCAGACATGAAATATGAACAAAGCATATCCCTTTATAGTGTGTGCTTGCCTCAATCCAGGGCACTAAGTATAATTTCTCTCTGCTGCCTCATTCCTCTGCTATCACCATGAGTTGCTTCTGATGAGTTTTCCTGACACCAAGAGAAAAATGGTGGCAGAGGATGGCCCAGTCTGTGATTGACAGCCCTAGCTCTGTTCCTGTGTGCTGTGTGAATGGGGGGGGGGTCACTTGTCTCCAATCAGCTCCCAGATCTCTCCCCACTGATGTAACTTCCTCTCCCCGCCCCCTGCTTTTCAGAGCTTAGGGATGCAATTTAAATTCTGCACTTTGAATGGATGTGGGGAAAATTTGACTGTAGATAAACAGGTACAGCTTATGTAGGGGGATTTGTTTAATCTCTGTGTAACACCTGATGCCAGTCACTTCACTGGGTATATGTAAGGGTTTAAAACCACTTTAAGGAAAAAAATGTCCTGCCTTTAAAACAGCTTTAACTTACTCCACATTTCAAGAGCCTGAAAACGTATTTAAAATGTTTGTAGTAGACCACATAGTGGTGACTAGACATTTTTTCTGCAGCAAAATGTATACCTGGAGTTGAATGCCTTGATGTCACAAAGTTCAAACTGAATTCTGTCAGAGGAAAAGATTCAGACCCTCATCTTGCATTTATTATAACACACATTGATATTTCCACTTTAAACAATGGGTATGAGTTTATTTTTCCCCTGAATTCCTAACTATAAGCATGAAGTAACCTTCAACTCCTTTTGTAATTACTTAAAAAAAATCCTCTATGCATCAATGATTTCCAATTTTTCTGTGACTGACATTTTCTTACACTTTCCGCAGACCTCTTTTATAGAATGCCGTGCCTCTTCACTGCTTTCATTATTTCTGAAAGGGTATTTTCACAAAGCGTAGACCTTTACTTAAACTGTTTCTGTTTTCTAACCTTTAATACAATAAGCATGAGAGATTCATAGTGGTTGCTGTTGGTTTCACGTAAACTGGACCCAGCATCAGGTATACTTTTTTAATTTGAAGGGCATACATGCCACCCAATGTGTAAGTGCTTACAGGTACCAGAGTACTCACTCTGACAAATCTTTTATACTCTTCTATCCAGATGCACCAAGAAATCTTTGTTCAGGAATCATCCAGATTCGGCATTTACTTTGTGAACTGAGCTGTATCTGTCCCCTCCTGGAAATTTCTTCGGGCCGGCTGTAGTGGGTAGATTTGCTCTCTGCATAGGCTATGTGAAGCACAGAAGTGATGGCATTTCTTGTTTTACAATGTAATACCTTGGTTTCGTTCACACCGTGGCGTATTTACCACGAGGCAAACAAGGCGTTTGACTAGGGTGGCAATTTGCAAGGGGGGGCAGCGCCACCACCCAGAAGAAGGAACACCCATGGCAAGGATGGGGACCTGGTGAGGCTCCGCCATGGCATCCGAGGAGGCTGCGTGCTGTTGGTGGGTGTAAGCTTCCCCCACAAGATAGACACAAGGAAGGAAGACACTTGGCTTGGCTGTGGGGATGGCCGGCTGCTTTCCAGAGAAGTTAAGGTTAGTGGTTGACTAACTCTCTCTCTCTCTACGGGCAGAACGGGGGGGGGGGTTGACAGAGAGTGGCGGGGGCCAGGGAGTGCGGCATGGGTGGTTGCTGGAGAGCGGCAGGGGCTGGGGGGGTGAACTGGTGGTAGTGGGGGGCACTCATTTTTAGTGTTGCCTAGGGAAGCACAAGAACAAAATACACCAGTGGGTTAACACAGAATAGATTTTTACCCTTTCTGATCGTTGAGGAATTTACATAAATGAAAGTTTTTATACCCAGCTTAGCTTTAATGTTAGCTACAGATAGCTATATTGTCCCTAAGACAAAGAGATCTGCCTGTTCTTATCATCGCGGCTTGGCCCGATTTTTTGAAAGATCCAACAAGATGTCTTGATTGAACAAACAACAGTAAGTTATATTTTGCCACTGATATGGTCTGCTTTTAGATAATTATACAAGCTATGTATTACAAAATACAGGATAACTCTTGTCTAATTAATAGTATATGAATTGCGATGAATGAGATGATAATATCTGCAATTACAGCTGTATGTTGATCCTTCTTGGTTTGGCTCTGGTAGAAGAGATTTGGAAATTACCAGGTCTCTGACTGCCAACATGCATGCTCTGCTGCCCTGTCCATCTGTCATCATGAGTGTGAGCAGTTCAGTGAATTTAAGCAAAGAATATGGAAGGCTGGGTTTTGTAGATTCCTGGCTGGCCCAAGGCATAGGCAGCTGCATAGGACCGCACAGCCAGCAAGTGGTCCCCAGGCAGCCATAAGAATTTATGATGCTACACACTTATTTTACTCAACTAATATATACATGTATGAAATGAACAGCATAAAAGAAGACGAACATTGGCATTGTGGTAGAGCCAGCTCATCCATTAGAGCAAGTCCCACGCATTGCCATAGACTGCTTTAGTGACAAATAAAATTTGCTCTGATAGCTCAAATATGAACAAAAATTGTAAAATTATCACCATCACATAATGCATGAAATGTTTTAGGGCCACTGAGGACCCCTTCCTGCTTTGGAAATGGGCCTCAGTTGGCTTTTGCAGGCATTATTTGGCAGCAGATAAAAGTCTAATGTATAATTTGCTTGTCAATTGACCTTAGCACCCACCTACCTTGATGGTTTATGGCTTAAAGGAGTGCATTGGTTATTATGGATTCTTAGCTCATATATGAAGTCTTCCATGAGTGGTTAATTGAAGGTTGGTGCTTTTCTTCTAGCGGGGCACATCGGACTTTTTCATTCTCCTAACCTTTTTGTCATCAAAATGAAGTCTGACAAGACCCGTGTAGCACGTCCACTCTCTCTGTCCTGCTTTTGGGATCCTCCCTCCTAGTATACCAGTGTTTCTCAACTCCAGTCCTCATGGACCCCCAACAGGTCATGTTTTCAGGATTTCCATTATTTTGCACAGGTGATTTGATCAGTTTCACTGCCTTAGTAATTACCACAGCTGTTTCATCTGAGGGAAATTCTGAAAACATCACCTGTTGGGGGTCCATGAGGACTGGAGTTGAGAAACACTGTAGTATACCAACATTTTCAACTGTGACTAATCATAGCCGGAATTACAATATGCTCAGAGAACTGAGCAGGTCTAGCTGACAAAAAAGCAGTCTAACAGTGTTTATAAACAACACTGCTCAGAATGCGGTTACCCACTTGCCCTCCAGAAGCGTTACCCCCTTCCTGACCAGGTCTTTATTTGCTATTCAGCACTGCGCAATTTCATTCATGCTATGCTGTACACAAATTAAATTTATGTCCTTTTTTTCAAACAAAAATACCTTTCATTTTGTGGTATTTGATTTGATTGGATTTTTATTTTTGTGATATAAACGAAAAAAGACCAAACATTTTGAAAAAAAATTTTTTTCTACTTTCGATTATATAAAATATCCAATAAACTCACAGTTAGTCATAAATTTAGACCAAAATGTATTCTGCTACAGGACTTTGGTACAAAAAATCCCAATACCTGTATATTAATTGGTTTGTGTGAAAGTTATAGCATTTACAAACTATGTTGGAATTTACACAGCTATCGCATTTAAGGTGCTAAAATGCCAGGGTAGTACAAACACCCCCCAAGTGACCCCTTTTTGGAAAGTAGACACCCCAAGGAATTTGCTCAGAGGTATGTTGAGTCCATGGAAGCTTTTATTTTTTTGCCACAATTTTTTGTAAAATTACACTTTTTTTTTTCACAAAGTTGTCACTTAAAAGATATACTGCTCACATATCCCATGGCTATATGTAGAATAACACACCAAACACCTTGTACTTCTCCCGAGTATAGGGATACCACATGTAAGACGTTTTGGCAGCCTATCCAAATACAGGCCCACAAAATCCAATGACCACGTTCAGGCTTTCAAAGGGCATATTTCCTCATATCACTTCTAATCACAGTTTTGGGGGCCATAAAATGCCAGGACAGTACAAACACCTCCCAAATGACCCCTTGCTGGAAAGTAGACAACCCAAGGAATTTGATATGAGGCATTTTGAGTATTTTTAAAATATAATTTTTGGTTTTGAAAAAGAAAAAATACATTTTTGTTTTCTTTCTTCATTTTTCAAAAACCCGTGGCAACAAATGAGATCTGCAAAATACTCACTATGCCCCTTAGTAAGTGTGTCTACTTTCCAAAAGGGATCATTTGGAAGGGGTGCTTCTACTATCCTGGCATTTCAGGGTCAACATTAGAAGCTTATGCCACACATCACCCACTCTTCTAACCACTTGAAATAACAAGCCTTTCTGACACGTTTTGTTTACATGGAAAAAAATTATTTTGCTATAAAATTACTTTCAACCCCCAAACATTATATATTTTTTTAAAGCAATGGCCCTAGAGAATAAAATGGTGAATGTTGCAATATTTCATGTCACACAGTATTTGTGCAGCAATTTTTTAAACACTAGTTTTTTTTAAAAAAATACACGTTTTTTAATCTTAATGCACAAAAACACAATATATTGCCGAAATGTTTGATAACATATAAAAGATGATGTTACACCGAGTAAATAGACACCAAACATGACATGCTTTAAAATTGTGCATGCCCTTGCAAAGGCAACAAACTATGTACATTTTTAATATCGATAGGTGATGTTTTAAAAGTCTTTACAGGTCACCATTTTAAATCTACATAGGAGATCTAGTGCTAGAATTACTGCCCTTGATCTCACATTCATGGTGATACCTCACATGCATGGTGCAATTTCTGTTTACATACTTACATGGGACCAACGCTTGCGCTCGCCTTGACACACAAGCACGGGGGGAGTGCGAGGGTGATTTTTTTATTTTTACACTGTCCCTTTTATTTTTAAATATCTCCTGTAATAGCAATAGGCAGTGACAGGTACTCTTTTCTGATAAATCTGGGGTCTATTAAACTCTAGATCTCTTCTCTGCCCTAACAGCATCTGGTCACACCAAGATCGGTGTGATCAGATGCTTTCCCAATTTAAAAATGTTGCTGTTATTATCCGGTGAAATGGAAATGATGAAATGCTTGCAGCTTTTGGTTTCTTAGACCAGATGATTGGAGCCATTCTACTCTCCGATCAGCTCTATGGTCAGCCGGCTGCATTCTCGGGTTCTCCTGTGGGACAGGAGAGCCCAAGAAAACTACGGAAGGCAGCGGGGGAGGGGGGGGGGCTTGTAAAAACAAACCAGCGGCTAATTAGCTGCTAATAATTGCTTTTACATGAAAGCTGACTGCTGACCGCCGACCACTGAAAAAACATATACCAGTGATGTATCAGGATGTTGCTGGTCCTTGTTGGCATATATGTAACAGCAGAGAACATGGGCATATGATAAATCGGGTCTTTGGACCAATATGAACGCAATTCATTCTTTTTTGTTATGCCCATGTTCAGGGTTAGGCCCAAAAAAGTTTTAAATTCAGAAACTGTGATAGGTTTCCATGTGAATTTTCTGACAGGAGCTGAATTTGGGTGGGCGGTGATGTATTGTTGTGTATAAATTGCTTTGGCCCACAATCAATTGATAAACACACTAGTGCTGGCAGCAAACGAGGCTGATCCTGAGAACACTACATTTTTGGGGACACTATACAAAGGAGGCACTAGTATAGTTCTGCTTGTGATCAATGTATGGATCTGTACAAACACTATTCTAGGGGGTGATTAGCGACCTATAGCGTGAGTGCAATAGTGTGCAGGCAATCTAATGGTAGGTGACCCTAGTTGGGAGGGGAGCTTACAGACCCTGACGCCTTCTGATATTGCTAGTGGCAGTAATACAGTGACCAGTGAAAAATTCTATATACTGACACTGTACTACTGGAACTGGCTGAGTAACAGGTGATCAAAGGGTTAACTATGCTAATCTAACGTATGCATGTAAAATGTAGTGCTTTTACTCACAGTATGGTGTTCTCTCTTCTCTCCCTGGACCAACGGAGGGGGCAGCGGGGGTGCAGACACGTTCACACCCCGAAATAGAAAGCGACATAAGGTTATGTCTCTTTGCCCAGAGCTGGAAATGCCCACAAAACCCGGGTAGGTGGTCGGCAAGTAGTTATAAAAATAAAATCCTTCAAAATTCTTAATACTGTATTTTTTATTTTATTTTGGGGTTTTTTTCCATATTGCATAATTTTTTTTAGAATACTTTTATCAGTGTAGTTCAACGTTACCATAGTCACTTTGTACTACTCTGGAGGGGGGTTACACTTTGCTTTGCAGGAGCAATAACTATTACTGCTCATGCAAAGCAAAGCTTTGATCACATGATCATTGGGTCCTGTTCACTGGGCTCTTCATTCCGGACACAGCGGTCCCGGGTGGGGAGTGCTGCACGTCTGCTCAGGTGCACAGCGCCCCCTTTGTTAGTACAGCCAGCGCTCTGTACCCATATGTCGCTTTGCCTATAGCTGCCGCCCATCCTCAGTACATTGCGGGCAGGCGGCACGCGGTTATACAAAGATACAATGAGGTTGATTTACTAAAACTGGAGCGTGCAAAATCAGGTGCAGCTCTGCATAGAAACCAATCAACTTCCAAGTTTTTTGTCAAGCTTAATTGGACAAGCTGAAGTTAGAACACTGCTCTAACAATAGAAAAAGTGTGTGTGGTTTTTTTTGCCTTTTTATTGTCTAAAGACTGTGAGAAAAAATCATTGATGCAAGACAATATCATGAAAAGAAAGCCTTGTTTGTCCTTAAAAAAAATCTGTATTATTATTATTATACAGGATATATATAGCGCCAACAATTTGTGCAGTGCTTTACAATATAACGGGAGACAGTACAGTTACAGTACAGTTAAGTACAGAAGGACTAGGAGGGCCCTGCTCACAGAGCTTACAATCTAAATTACAAATATAAAAAATATTTATGTACTACTTTCTCTTTAGTAATGACAAAGTTACTACTAAATAAACAGGTCTATAGCAAAAATTAAAAAATTGCTCTGGCCCATAGGGGGTGTGAGAGGCGAAGTGTTTAAAGTGAAAGGGTTTTTTAAAGATGGGCTCAATACTGGAAGCTATCGTACAGTTCATACAAAAACCAGAATGGTAAAATCTTTAGTGACAATGACTTCTGTAGACAACAATTTTTTAATTCTACCTCTAAGAATGTGATTTACATTATTACCTGCAGATTACAATATATGGGATGCACTGAAAGGATCATTTCACCTGATGAAGCCACGTGACTGGTGGCTTAACTCATAGGGAGGGGCTCTGACCTCACGAAGCTTGATGGTTCCATACTGACACCAGCTGGCAATTTTAGGTAATTTTAGGTTTTTCACCATAGGAAAAAATCTGGAGGACACATTTTGTGAACAAAATGGTTTTATATACAGAGTATATGTGAGTGCATTTCTTTTATTAATAAAATGTTTTTAAAGGATAATACACTATAATTTGATTCATTCCTCTATTTAGCCACCATGGAAGGGAAGATTATCACTTGAGTGGAGAAGGACCCCAAACAGCAAGCTATCATCTTATCCATACTCTGGCCCATTTAAAGGGACCTTACTTAACGGTTTGGTCATATACTTGAGGTGAGAGAACATCTGGTGGGGGAGCACGTTCATGCAAGTTTTTTGCACAAAATATTTTATTTCAGAAGCACAGGTTATTATATTTTAAAGTGAACTATGCAAGTCTGAAGAAATCTTACAGTATATATGGATTTTGTTTATAATTATATGGACCCTCTTTTTGATAATTATATGGACACAGTTATTGGAAATTGACACTGGTTTATTATTTTTATTCATCTTTCATATTTCATATAATTGTTTATTTATGGTGGTATGCAATATAAGTAATAGCAACTGGATGTATAATTTCAAGTGAAGCACGGCACATTGTGGTATATATTCACTGAAAGGTTGTCCAAGTTGAAAACATTTTTGCATCATTCAGTATCCTACTGTGTCTAGACAATCCAATGTCATGAAACAGTTTTGGAAGGTGTATAGGGGTAACATGGATTCTTTTTCTTTCCAAACTACTGAATATTATAATGGTTCTGTGCCTGTAGGAGATTTACACTGTTGTTTTGGTCTTTAACCTTAGTATGTATGGTCAAAATTTGGAATCCTATATTCACTTCTGCATTGTATTTCATTTTTGTAAACCTACTCCCCATAAATTGAATGATTTAGATGTTTGTAAATGTACTTTGTGAAGATTCCCACACAATGATTTCCTTGAATTCTATGGCACGTAGTCACTATGTCCTGTGAGTAGGCACTGCTGTGTCACACATTGCACAGAGCCTGCTTTCTGAACAACAGAGGTGCTGAGAGGAGATGTTTTAGGAGGCGGAGTCAATACAGGAATCCCTGTTTGCAGGCAGCAAGATACCATGGGACATGTAGTCCTTAGAATTGAAATAAAACAGCAGAGAAGCTGCTATGTATGACGGCAGTACAGGAAGTTGTGGAAAGAGATGGCCAGCGGACAGGCAGCACTCACAGCAGCAAAGGAAATGTAAGAAGAGTATATTGGATTGCCAAAAAATACTATTTATTGTAATGCTATTACAATGCTGATGTTCTAAAATGAAAGTGTATGTTATGGCCATAGATAATTTTAAGACCAGAATGCCTGTAGGTCCTAAAGGTTAAGGCCTTGTTCACAAGAAGAAAATATCAGACAAATGATCATCCATTTTTTTTTTAATTAATGTTATTCTCATATCTAAATAGGTTACTACCATTACAAAAATTCTTAGACTGAATACAACTTTGGAATAGATGTACTGGATTGTATTGTAATGTATTCTTTTGTTTCCAAGCATATGCGGTCTTGGTCACCCAACTGTTTTCGTAGAAATACTACACTAATTTCATGAAAATTATTCCCCACTGTCACTTTTTAACATTTATAGGTAAATTTAATCCAGGGAATATCCAATCGCCTCTCAGGGGATCAGGAAGGAATTTTTTCCCCTACAGGAGCAAATTGGATCATGCTTTGCTGGGTTTTTTTACCTTCCTCTGGATCAACTGTGGGTATAGGATTATGACTTTTTTTTTAATGGTTGAACTGGATGGACTTTTGTCTTTTTTCAACCAGACTAACTAAATTACTATGTAACTTTTTGAAAAGAGTGCAGCCATGCAGGGCTTTGCCCATACTGCCTCATCAATCATTCAGTTTCCTGTGTATGAATGAGCTACAAGTACCATCAGCCACTGTGGCTGTTAGCTTGTACTTCTGAATAAGCTCTCTCATAGTTCGTTCACAAGCCCTTTCAACAGACAGCCCCTATGTAGGTACTTGTCTGCAGAAGCTTGACATTGTACCCCTGACCCACTGATCACGGGTTCAATGCTTTCCATATTCCTGCAGGAAAAAATAACTGCATATTTTTTTACAGAAAAATATGTGTATTTTGTACTTATTCAGGAAAGGTAAACTTATCCTTTAACTTTAGGTGGGACATTGGCCTCCACATCTAACATTTTTTCTCACATTTTCTAATTTTTCCTTCACTCATTGGCAATGTTGTCTGTATGTTCTGTCTGGTAAGCATATTTTTCTTATTATTATTATACAGGATTTATATAGTGCTAACAGTTTGCGCAGTGCTGTACATTATAACTTTATAATGGGAGACAGTACACGAGACAGTACAGTAACAATACGATTCAATACACGAGGGGTTTGAGGGCCCTGCTCCTTGGAGCGTACAATCTAGGAGGGAGGGGATAATGGTACAGGAGGAAATAGCTGTCGGGGATAGAGTGGTAGGAAGAGTGGAGGAGTTCAGTAAGTAGCTGAGGGCGGGGTAGGCTTCCCTGAAGAGATAGGTTTTCAGAGTGCGCCTATACAGTATGTTATTGGGGTTGATTACTAATGGCAAATAATTGCAAAGTGCAGTTGCTCCAGAGCTTTGTAAATGAGTTGAAGCTTCACTCTACAAAGAATACCAAAGCCTCTTACTCATCCCCTGTTTACAGATTGTTCTCTCCAGGGGATTTCTAAATTTGCAATGTGTTTTTTTCCAGATTGTATAAAATACCTAAATTCCATCATTTAGAAATGCAGATGGCTTACATTTTAAAGCCCCCATCTGGAATAATTTGGGTCTTTAAAAGCTGTCAGCTCAGCACATACTCATCAACAGGAGTGCTGCAACATTTCAAAGATACATTTTCTTCAATGCTTTTATTTAATGACACATAGAAAGAAAAAAAATATGATTATTAAAGATATTACACTAAAATAAAAGCAGCCCTCTCCTACATTTTACTTTTTTTAAAAAGACACACAGGAAGAAGAAAATTATTTTTTTTTTAATATTCCATTTTGGATTGGGGGTCAATTTTAGGTTCACCAATGGCAGGAAAAGACTTAAGCAATGCTTTTTTTTTACTATTTGAAATGTATTTTCTGTTCAAGAAACAACCCGTCGTTCACTTTGACAGCACAGACAGAATCACACAACTGTCACGTCAACACAGGAAACTGGGAATGACCTATAAAGCCTTTTAATAAAGCCGTATAAATCTGTGCCTTTGACTTCCATGTCATTTGATAATTATAAATTGATCACTCCATGAGCATTCTGAATTTGTAATGTAATTACTTGATAAGACGCTGCTGAAATGAGGATTTCGAAACCTCTGGGGATGGGATTTACATGACAAGCACACACGTTAATCTCCAGCAAACCATATACATAAGACTAATGAGCTTATTTAATAAAGAAATGGACAATGTGTAGAGTTCAGCACCTTTAAAAAAAATTACAATCTACTTGTTAAAAAAAAATGTAAATTTGCAGTCAGCTTACACTGTTCTCTTTTTTTACTGACGGAAAGTGGAATCCGATTAACCAGTTCTGAATGCAGCATTTTACACAAAACAATAGTCCTCTGCACTGCAGTCTTTTTTGCTTCTAGTAAAGTGCGACTGATCCTGTATCTCAGGTGAGTATTGATCCTTTATCTCAGGTGGAGTATCAAGGGGGATTGCTTATGTCGGCCATACATGGGTCGAAATTCAACCGATTTTTTGTCCGAAAATCAGAGCTAAGAATAATCGGCCGATTTTCGCTGTTAGTGGGTCAATGGCACCGGTTGATTTTCGTGGTTCCTCCCCTTTTCGGTGATCGGGCATGTTGGAAAATTCATAAAAAACAACTGATTCCGTTTTTTCAAGAAGAATATGCACATGAGCCGTGATCGGGAAGGAACAGAAGTTTCACCTGTTATATGGGGTGACCTTTATGACTTGGCCGGCCGATTTTCAAAATCATTGATGGCACCATCGGATTACCGAGCGAACGACATTTTCGGACGAAAAATTGTTTGGAATTTGACCCATGTATGGCCTGCATAAGAAAAAGATAACTTGCTTATCAAATTTACATCCCTCTGGTTAGGAAACTTCTAACACCTCTTTATAAAGAAAAATGAGACCCTTGTCCAATTGTTGCTTACAGTGCATTATTCCAGTTCAGCTATTGAAACACAGTGGTTCCCATAGGGATTTATTGTATTTCAGTCGCATTTACACTAATGTAACACTAATGCATGCAACATGAGTTACTGCATTGTAGTACCATTCATTTTAAATAACACACCGCCACAAACCCGCACTGCAGCACATTGCAACACAGGGCTGCAATACCAGATTTCACCTGCAGTTGACCCAGGAGTTGTGGAATAGACTAAGGCCTCTCTCACATGCCCATTTAGCCACATGCACTGGATTCAATGCATACTAGCAGCTGGAATTACGGGTGCATGCAAATATCGTCATGGCTCAGCTTGTACAAAGTACTGAGAGGCTGACAGCAGTTATTGCTGTTTGCATTTTGCCACACACCAAGCGGTTACCTGCAGTTAGGGATGGGTGTCTGATCCTGGATACAGTCACATGCCTTAGACTGGCCATACACTGTTAGTTTCCTCTATCCACACAAATGAGGTGGATAGAGGAACTCCTCCTGGATGGGAAATTGTATTCTAAAGCGGCACCCACAGCTGTCACAATACAGTGATCATCGGCTGCAGCCATTGAGTGAGAAAAAGGTTTCCAACATGTCCATTTGACAGAAAATGATTGAATAATTTACTTATGTCAATGAGGGACAGCCACACACTGATTAAAATTTGGATGGTCCCTACTAACCTGGCCTTACTATAATTGAAAAATGATTCTCTTTTGTATGATTCCTTTGTGTGAAATCCCAGGTGTTCCTGCCAGTCCCTCTGCTTTCCTATTAAACACTGACCACACTAGGCATGAATGCATAGTGTGGTCAGTTGTCTAGCTGTCCTGGAAGCTAATCCAATGGTCAGGCTTCTGCTGGCATACCCCTGTCCCCTGCACAACCATTCACTGGGAAGATCAGTGTGCTCCTGTTTCTCCTCCCTGAGTTCTTGTGCAGCTGAGAACAGAGGGTATGTGATCACTTATTAAAAAAGAAGGGGGAAAGGTATTTAAAATGTTTTTTTATCTGATAGGATGAGACTCACATGTGACATGGGATTCGCATTTAGGGTGAATGCGACATTCCACGCTAGTGTTTCTTGGCAGAGAAAGCTGTGGACTTGGCTTTCTCTGGATTCTGCAGCTAAGGACTGGAACATTCAATCATGTGTCCGGGTTTTGCTAGACACCTGCAACCTGGCTGGGCTGAGTACACAGGTGTGCGGTGTTGTTATATACTCAGGTCTGAGAAACGCTCAGAGCTCCCAGTTTGGAGACTGCTCCCAGAGGGGAGATGGAAGGTTTCATTGAGGGGTCAGTAGGCCCAGCCAGAAGCCAAGAGACAAAGGGCTCAGTTCCAGGAATCAAGTTAGCTCCTATCAGGGTGTGAGGAGAACCCCGATCTATAGGCCAGAAATAGGCGGTGCAGCAGGGTGCTGTTACTAAGGGCTAGAGAGCCAAGTGTAACACACTGTAACAGAGTGGCAAAGGGGCGGGAGCATATATATTGAGAAGCCTGGGAACTTTTAGAGGCAGAGGACGGGTGTGTGTATGTGGAGAAGTCCGTGCGAGACTCCGGAGATTCTGGCTTTATTGGGCCATTTTGTGAAGAAGGAAAGAAGCAGACTGCTGGTATCGCAGACAAACAGAACAGTCAATCCTGCAGGCAGGCAGATCGTAGTGTTCTCATCGGCAACAGAGGGACCAAAAAGAACACGGGGCCCCCCCAACTAAGAGACTATTTCTTACCCTGCAAAGGCTACAAATTGGTGAGAGGGTTCCATAACCCATATTATCAAAAGTTGCAAGTGACTGTGTTCATTTCAATTGCTCAATTTAGTTCACACCACAGATTATCATACTGAGACCCAGATTGCCTAACCCATTTTGTATTATGGCCTACTTCTGTAGTATAAATCAGAAGATGCAGCGCTACAGAAAAGGAACACTATGTAAAGGTGAATGTATGGATACAAATAAATAAATAAATTAATTAAAATAAAACAGTTCATGTAATAATATCAAGGTGACTTCAAGTGCTCTCCTCTATTTCATATCCTCCTGATAATCAGGCGCGTGCGAAATAGTTTCGAAGAAATGCACACTCACCAGAACGCACAGTAAAATGAGCGTTTGTCAATATAAATTCCCCTTGGAGTCATCAACTGGTCAGGATAAGGTCTGCAATATGATAGCCTCCCTCCAGAGCTCCTGGATATTCCTGTGTAATTCCTTGGCAGGTGGCCTGTGGGCTTCTCCTTAATGCTTACATACGCTCCTTACCCAGCAGAGAGATGAGTAGCTGCAAATTGATACTCCCCAAGGGAGTCAAGACAGAGACATATCCATAGTGTAGTAGGTAATTCAAATGATTTATTTCAGATCAAACAATCGGTAGTACACAGCGGTGTGTAAGAGAAATGTGTGGACTGACCGTCCAAAGTTAAAGATGGCCGCCGGAGCTCCACGATGCTCCGGCGGCGTGACGTCACTATGGAGGAGCCAGGAACGCCGTGACGTCACGCCGCCGGAGCATCGTGGAGCTCCGGCGGCCATCTTTAACTTTGGACGGTCAGTCCACACATTTCTCTTACACACCGCTGTGTACTACCGATTGTTTGATCTGAAATAAATCATTTGAATTACCTACTACACTATGGATATGTCTCTGTCTTGACTCCCTTGGGGAGTATCAATTTGCAGCTACTCATCTCTCTGCTGGGTAAGGAGCGTATGTAAGCATTAAGGAGAAGTCCACAGGCCACCTGCCAAGGAATTACACAGGAATATGCAGGAGCTCTGGAGGGAGGCTATCATATTGCAGACCTTATCCTGACCAGTTGATGACTCCAAGGGGAATTTATATTGACAAACGCTCATTTTACTGTGCGTTCTGGTGAGTGTGCATTTCTTCAGCACTATTTCGCACGCGCCTGATCATCAGGAGGATATGAAATAGAGGAGAGCACTTGAAGTCACCTTGATATTATTACATGAACTGTTTTATTTTAATTTATTTATTTACTTATTTATTTGTATCCATACATTCACCTTTACATAGTGTTCCTTTTCTGTAGCGCTGCATCTTCTGATTTATATTGTTTTTTGGGGTTTATGGTTACCTGGTGTTCAGCTGCTACTTGACATCTACAGGTGCGCTCGTATACAATTTTCTTATCATCTGTCTACTTCTGTAGTGTTTCGCTAAAATCCTGAAACCGCAGGATTTTGTCTACAGCACATGCCCCCTGCAGACAGGCCTCATTTCAAGCCTTTTTCAGCTTCAAAGGAACTTGCTGCACCAGACTAGTTCACCATCTTTAGGGGTACAACCTCTGCTGAAGTCTTCTCCCGCTCTTTCTTAAATGTTAGCCAATTCTTGCCTTCATCCTTTGTATTAAAGAGACCTTTTCCATTTTCAACATCACTCAAAGGGGGAATCTTTCTGTGACTATACCATCTTGAGGAAATCTTGCTCTTACACAAGGGGGATCTGAACCTTAATGTGCACCAACTAGGGCCCCATCAAGCACGCAGAAGATTTATTTACCATTCTTTAGAGAGATACAAAAGGGGACACTACTGCTTATAATAAAAGTATTCAACTCAAGAGTTACACCCAGTTACCAGCAACTGAGAATCCAAATGTGAGTTCCCCTGACATCTTGATAGTTCACTTCAGCTCACTTGGGGGAGACATCTCAGCAGCTGGAATTGATGTTTAGATCCTGCAGGACATTTGAGTTTATTTAAAGTGATACTATGCTTTATTATTTTGTTGAATCTTTTAGACTGGTTTCCTTTTCTTTTATGCACATCTAATGTCATCCTTGTGCTTGTACTCTTTATGTTCTAACCTCAATACAATCAGAATACTTACCCACTTTAAATGTGTGTTTATTTATGGTTCAAAGCCAGGGATACTTCCTTGTCAAAGTTTCATGGTGGTGTCAGCAGGGGCTGTACTTAAAAAAAAAAAAAAGAACAAAGCAACTGTAGAGAACAGACTGGCGAAGTAGGTAATTAATCACCCATGCTAAGTAGCTCATATAAAATAATATAACAAATCTTTATTAATGACTAAAGATAAAAAAGATATGATATCTTCCAATCGTCTTATATAACCACCTAAAAACACCATAATAAAATAAAACAATCTGGATTGTAGCACGCAGGTAATAGCCTATAGTAAATGGTGAAGCACTAGGAGATACTGGCGTTAATAGTTTCTTCATAGAAACTTTGAATAAGTAATAGATGCAATTTACCTCCCCTGAATAAACAGTGATGGATTAAACAGCATGTAATATTAAATAATATGACATTTGACCAATGTGCTATAATCTCTAGGGAATTCAAGCAGAATGAAAGTCCATCAGACATGAGTGAAACCCAATTGGAATCCATTCTAATTCACAGAACTCTGCTTCTATACCATTGCATCGATGGACATTTGTATGTGCATGTTTATTTCCTACTAACAACAGCTTTAAATCTCTGCAGCTGCATACAAATACACTGTGGATTCCAATTGGGGTTCACTCATATCTGTCAGACTTTCATTCTGCTTGGACTACCTAGAGATTATAGCACATTGGTCAAATGTCATACTATTTAATCCATCACAGTTAATTCATGGGAGGTAAATTGTATTTATCCCCCTCTATCTAGACAGATCAGAGGGAAGTCAGGTGTAAATGGACAGCGAAGTCCATTTATACCCGGCTGCCCATAGAGCAGAGTGGGCTATGTCCGTGTCCATTCTGCATAAACTAAGCAAACATGGACTTGTCATTCGTCCACTCTGCTCTAATCAGCAGGTGTGGGAAAAGGGCCTTTATGTACCTAAATCTGTGAGTACATCTTACACTAATCTCCCCCCAGACTGACAGTTCTGTTTGTTATAATACCACTAACAGTTGACTGTGGAATATTTAGTAGCAAGGAAATTTCACGGATAGACTTATTGCACAGGTGGCATTGGCAACCTATCACGGTACCACGCATGAATTCACTGAGCTCCTGAGAGCGATCCATTCTTTCACAAATGTTTGTAGAAGCAGTCTGCATGCCTAGGTGCTTGATTTTATACACCTGTGGCCATGGAGGTGACTGGAACACCTGAATCCAATGATTTGGAGGGGTGTCCCAATAGTTTTGGCAATATAGTGTGTATAGTATATACACTGCTCAAAAAAATTAAAGGAACGCTTTGAAGACACATCAGATCTCAATGGGGAAAAATATCATGCTGGATATCTGTACTGATATGGACTGGGTAATATGTTAGGAACATAAGGATGCCCCATGGTTTGATGGAAATGAAAATTATCAACCTACAGAGGACTGAATTCAAAGACACCCCAAAAATCAAAGTGAAAAAATGATGCAGCAGGCTAGTCCATTTTGCTGAAATTTCATTGGCGCTCAGTAGTTTGTATGGTCCCAACATGCTTGTACGCATGCCTGACAACATTGAGGCATGCTCCTAATCAGACGACAGATGGTGTCCTGGGGTATTTCCTCCCAGATCTGGACAAGGGCATTACTGAAACATGATATCCCAGAGGTGGTGTTCTATTGGATTTAGGTCAGGCGAGTGTGGGGGCCATTCAATGCTATCAATTCCTTCATCCTCCAGGAACTGCCTGCGTCCTCTCGCTACATAAGGCCGGGCATTGTGGTGCACCAGGAGGAACCCAGGACCCACTGAACCAGCATAGGGTCTGACAATGGGTCCAAGGACTTCATCCCGATACCTAATGGCAGTCAGGGTGCCATTGTCTAAGCTGTAGAGGTCTGTGCATCCCTCCATGGATATGCCTCCCCAGACCATCACTGACCCAGCACCAAAACGGTCATGCTGAACGATGTTACGGGCAGCATAACCTTCTCCATGGCTTCTCCAGACCCATTCATGTCTGTCACATGTGCTCAGGGTGAACCTGCTCTCATCTGTGAAAAGCAACTGCCAATTCTGGTGTTCAATGGCAAATGCCAATCGAGCTCTATGATGCCGGGTAGTAAGCACAGGGACCACTAGAGGATGTTGGACCCTCAGGCCACCCTCTTAAAGTCTGTTTCTGATTGTTTGGTCAGAGACAATCACACCAGTAGCCTGCTGGAGGTAATTTTATAGGGCTCTGGCAGTGCTCATCCTGTTCCTCCTTGCACAAAGAAGTGGATACTGGTCCTGCTGATGGGTAAGGACCTTATATGGCCCTGTCCAGCTCTCCTAGAGTAACTGCCAGTCTCCTAGAATCTCCTCCATGCTCTTGGGACTGTGCTGGGAGACAGGGAAAACCTTCTGACAATGGCACATAATAATGTACCATTCTGGAGGAGTTGGACTGCCTCAATCCCTGTGGCAATGGTACATATTGATGGCCCTGTCCAGCTCTCCTAGAGTAACTGCCTGTCTCCTAGAATCTCCTCCATGCTCTTGAGACTGTGCTGGGAGACAGGGCAAACCTTCTGGCAATGGCACGTATTGATGTGCCATCCTGGAGGAGTTGGACTGCCTGTGCAACCTCTGTAGGGTCCAGGTATGGCCTCATGCTACCAGTAGTGACACTAACCCTAGCCAAATGCATAACTAGTGAAAAACAGTCAGAAAAGATGAATAGGGAAAAAAATGTCAGTGGCCTCCACTTGTAAAATGATTCCTGTTTTGGGGGTCATCTCATTGTTGCCCATCTAGTGCACCTGTTGTTAATTTCATTAACACCAAAGCAGCTGAAACTGATTAACAACCCCCTCTGCTGCTTAACTGACCAGATCAATATCCTAGGAGTTTAACTGACTTGATGCTATGCTCTGATTAAAAAGTGTTCCTTTAATTTTTTTTGAGCAGTGTATATATATATTCATATACATACACAAATTAAAAATAAATAAGTGATGTAGCACTGTTAAATAATAGCTACAAAAAAATAAAGAGTGACATAGTTGAATATATTATCCATAATGAGTCCATATATGTAAAATCAATCAGTTTGTAATAAAGATTCTTCCATAATTCATGTGTTTTCCTCTTGTGCTGATATCCCAAACACCATCAAGTAAAATAGTGCACATAACATATAGTGCCACCTCAGTGCACAAGAAGAAAACACATGAATTATGGAAGAATCTGTATTACAAATAGATTGATTTTACATATATGAACTCATTTGGACGTTTTCTTCAGCTATGTCACTCTTTTATTTTTTGTAGCTATTATTTAGCAGTGCTACATCAGTTATTTATTTTTTTATTTGCTTTATTATTGTGGGAACACAATTTGATGTTAGCAGCAGCCACTATCATCACACTATGTTTATTTTCCTTTCTGCTTGTGTGCGTTTTGTTGTGTGTGGTTTTTTTTTTCTCTCTCTCATTATTGAGGTAGCACAGGGGTTTCAAAAAACCTTTACTTTCCTTTCAGAATCAACATTTTCTATGGGACACTATACTACCAAATACGCCCACAAATGTGGGTAAGTGATTGCAAACAAGATTTGTTAATTTGCACACACACAAAAATTTTTTTCCTAACAAATTAATTCAAGATCATGTTGCAAAAATTAATACACCCCAATTACAGTCTAAGAAGCAAAGCTTAATTTTAGACAACAAAATAACTCAACTACAGGTGAGTCTATTCATTAAACAGGTGTCCAGTTGAGTATAATAGGGAGTTACTAATGCCGGCCATAGACAGGTCGAAAATCGGCCGATTTTTAGACCCAAAAAAAATGGGCCGATTTTCGCACCGTTATTGGGTTAATTGGTCGGCTGTTTTTTATCGGGCATGTTGTAAAATTTGCGGCCAATTTTGACGATTTTCCCGTCAATGATAGGCAAATCGGCCGATCATTTTCCGGATAAAACATCTGAGCATGAGCCGTGACCTGCAAGAAGAAGAAAAAGAAGAAGAAGAGAAAAAGAAAAAGAAGAAGAAGAAGAAAAGAAGGAGAAGAAGAAGAAGAATTCCAGTCTGCTATAATATTTTATATGAAAAAGTCTTTAGGTTTCAACAAATGTATCCATTTGTATCCAAATAAAAACATCTGTATCCGAAATGGATACAAATGGATACATTTGTTGAAACCTAAAGACTTTTTCATATCAAATATTATAGCAGACTGGAATTCTTCTTCTTTCATTCCTTTTATTATTCTTATGTATTGCTCCCCTGTGTGCTCCCCTGTCTCTGCAAGGGACAGAAGTAATTATAGTGTTAAATGCCGGCCATAGACGGGACGTAAATCGGCCGATTTTTTTACTGTTGGTGGTAAGGTTGGCCGATCGAACGATCGATTTTTCGTGTTTTGTTTTTTAAAATGGCCGATTTTCGACCCGTCTATGGCCTGCATTAGGCTGGCCATGCACTATCCAATTTTCTTACAGTTTTCTGCCCAATTTCCTTTAGATTTACCTTCCACTATGTAGTGCAAGGGCCTGCCTAATTAGATACAATTGAAAGTGTTGTTTAGGTTTGACATCATATTATATGGATTTTGGCAAATCTAAAGCACAAATCTCAGGAAAATTGTATAATGTATGGCCAGCCTTAGCAAAGAAAACCCTTTCCCATTTTACGCTATCTGAAAGAGATTGTTCTTGAAAAATGGAAAAAGGCAGATGTTGCAATATGTCACCAACTTGTTCATTCCATGCCTAGAAGACTTAGTGCCGTCCTTACACATCCTGGAGGTCATACAAAATACTAGATGTAGTAGTTTTTGTTGTGGGGTGTATTCATTTTTGCATCAACTAATCTGAGTAAAACTGAAGATTTTGTAGTCTAAGTTATATTATTAACCTTACTTTTATGTAATGAGCCAAACAAATGTTCTATAAAACTCAATTTTGTCAAAATTTTGGAAATTGTTCTTGTGTTCATTGAGATATTGATTAAAATCTTACTTTTCAAAAGGGGTATACTCATGTATGCTGAGCATTGTATGTATATATATATATATATATATATATATATATATACATACCCAGCTACGGCACCTCCTGCCTGGAGTTTGCATGTTCTCCCTGTGCCTGTGTGGGTTTCCTCCGGGTACTCCAGTTTCCTCCCACACTCCAAAGACATGCTGGTAGGTGAATTAGATACTGTCTAAATTGTCCCTAGTATGTATGAATGTAAGTTAGGGACCTTAGATTGTACACCCCTTGAGGGTTAGGGACCAGGGGCAGACTGACAACTCATGGGGCCCCTCCGCAATAGGGGATCATGGGGACCATGAGTCCTTGCCCAAACTCAAAAAAGTCTATGAAAAAGGTACCAGGGGCATCTCATGGGGTCCACTTCTGACCCCAAGCCCTCGGGCAGTGCCCGAGTTTCCAAATGATCAGTCCACCCGTTAGGAACTGATGTGAATGTACAATATGTATGTAAAGCGCTGCGTAAATTGACGGCGCTATATAAGTACCTGAAATAAATAAATATATATAAATATATATATAGTTGTGTTCAAAATAATAGCAGTATGTTGAAAAAAGTGAATAAAGCTCAAAATCCTTCTAATAGCTTTTATTTCCATACACACAAATGCATTGGGAACACTACACATTCTATTCCAAATCAAAACATGAAGAAAAATAAAACAAATTTGTGTTGTTCCTCTAAAAAAATTGAAGAAAAGTGAATATTAGACTGTTCAAAAAAATAGCAGTGTTTGTATTCTTCTTTACAAACTCAAACATTCACTATATAAACTGAAAAATGTTTGAAGATTTTGCTTTCCTTTGAATCACTTAATGAATATTTAGTTGTATAAGCACTGTTTCTGAGAACTGCTGTACATCTGTGTTGCATGGAGTCACCCAACTTCTGGCACCTGTGAACAGGAATTCCAGCCCAGGATGATTGGACTACATTCCACAGTTCTTCTCTATTTCTTGGTTTTGCCTCAGAAACTGCATTTTACTGGTGTGTTTGGGGTTGTTGTCTTGTTGGAAAACCCATTTCAAGGGCATTTCCTCTTCAGCATAAGGCAGCATGACCTCTTCAAGTATTCTGATGTATTCAAACTGATCCATGATCCCTGGTATGCGATAAATAGACCCAACACCGTAGTATGAGAAACATCCCCATATCATGATGCTTGCACCACCATGCTTCACTGTCTTCACGGTGTACTGTGGCTTGAATTCAGTGTTTGGGGGTCGTCTGACAAACTGTCTCCGGCCACTAGACCCAAAAAGAACAATCTTACTTTCATCAGTCCACAAAATGTTGCGCCATTTCTCTTTAGGCCAGTCAATGTGCTCTTTGGCAAATTGTAACCTCTTCAGCACATGTCTTTTTTTCAACAGTTGGACTTTGTGGGGGCTTCTTGCAGATAGCTTGGCTTCACATAGGCGTCTTCTAATTGTAACAGTACTCACAGGTAACTTTAGACCTTCTTTGATCTTCCTGGAGCTGATTGTTGGCTGAGTCCTTGCCATTTTGGCTATTCTTCTATCCATTCAAATGGTAGTTTTTTGCTTTCTTCCACGTCTTTCAGGTTTTGGTTGCCATTTTAAAGCATTTGCGATCATTTTAGCTGAGCAGCCTATCATTTTCTGTACTTCTTTATATGTTTTCCCCTCTCCAATCAACTTTTTAATCAAGGTACGCTGTTCTTCTGAACAATGTCTGGAACGACCCATTTTCCTCAGAATTTCAGAGAGAAATGCAGTGTAACCAGCATGTACAACATTTGCTGCTTTCCTTCCTTAAATAATGGCAATAATTGCCACCTGTTTTTCAAAGAATGAATGACCTCACTAATAGAACTCCACACTGCTATTATTTTGAACATGCCCCTTTCAATTAGTGATTCAATTACACAGAATCAGCAGCATGCATGTCATGACTGTTGGGTCTGTTGGATTTCTATTACTCTACTACACCTGCTAGTAAATTATTTGCCATGTAGAAATATCATTTCTACCAAAAACAGTGATTGATCAGGTTAGTGATGTCTGACTGCTATTATTTTGAACACAACTGTATATATATATATTTGAATAGGCAATGAATAGGCAAGGCCCAGTGGGGGAGAAATAATAAGTGATAATAATGTGTATGCTTATTTTTTTAAAAAGTGACAGTTATTTTTGCTGGGTCCAATGAGATTTTAAAATTACAGTCACATGGCTACATAGCTACATTAGAGGGCCTTGTGAATTGAGCCTCATGTCTGCCTAATGCAATTCTGCACCAACTCACATACATGTATTTTTTTTATACGTAAAGTGAAGCAAATTCTACACAGAATATGTATCTACTAATATATCTGTAAATAAGAGAACTTTTTCACATTAACCTGATCAACCACCAAGGGACAGATTCCTGCACACTGAGATATTGCTGGATCAGCTTCGTCCCTCCACTTCAAGATGGCAAGAAATCCCAATACCATCAAAATGCGGGAGTAATGCAGAAGCGTGTAACACTATAAGGCAGCCTTTCTCCCAATTTTCAACACAGAGGAACTGATTATATAATTTTCTGATCTCAGGAACCCCTAATAAAAATTCTTATATCTACAACTCATGGTACATTAGTGTGATGGTCAGTGGGAAGAATGCTCCTTAGGCTTGTGGTCACTTGGAAGAATTACCCCTTATGGATAGCTAAAAAGATCAATGGTGTCTGTGGGAACTTATCTGAGTGGCAGAAATTGCTCATTGCTCAAGAAACCCTTAGCAACCCCTGAAAGCCGTGGCTGAGAAATCCTGTTCTAATGAATCAATCAGCTCTTGGGCTTGGGGCTGGGCCCCTGATGTCATTGAAAACCAGAAGCTCCACTGCAAATTGTCACCAGACCCACCTAACCCAACCACAATTTTACTATGTCACTGTTTTTACACCTTGGTGGCCTCAACCTGTAGATTATCATCCTCGCGTGTGGCTCCCTGTATGAGGGACCATCAATCTTTGTTCCATTTTACCTATGTTTCCTGTGCATTCTCCTTGTTATGGGGCCTGTCAGTGACAAATGCTGATCAGGAACCAGTTTACTGGCAGCCAGTCACGGTAATCACAAGAGGTCTGTTTACAAACAAACCTTTCAGCTGCAGTTGTCAATGTGGATAACAGTGCAAAAAATTTTTTTTAATTTTGATAAAAAATTATGTAAAATAACTATAAATGCATTTTTTACCATACTTGCCCATTTGTCAGCTTATAATAAAAAGAAAACTGAGGGGCATATTTATTAGAACAGGGTATCAAAAAAGCCTCAAATAAAAGATGTAAAAACTGTCTAGTTATTGTGAATTTACTCAACACATACCAACACTACTAAATTTGGTCCTGGCACCTAGCTTAATATTCTTTGGTTATGAATGTGTTAAAGCCCAAGTCCAGATTGGTAAAAAAGTACATTAACCACCATGGGACATATACTGCTACAAGGCAGCCCCTGTGCGCAGGATCACGTATATATACCTGATCCTGCTTTCCGGGCGTGCAACCGCTCTACCCGCGGCACCAAACACGGCCGCGGGTGTCAATCACCAGGTGATTACCCGCTGGAGCCGGCGATTGCCGGCAATCACTGACAGAGAGGAAGGCTGCAATGTTTTCAATGGAGCTTTCCTCCCTGTCAGCTTTCAGCTCACTGTTCTGGGATCGCTGGACACAGCCTCCTGAAACAGTGTGTAACAGAGCAGTACACACCCCTGCCCCCTAGTGAAACACTCCCCTCACAAGGTTAACCCTTTGATTGTCTCCAAAAGTTACCCCTTCCTCCCCAGTGCCATTATTAGTGTCAATGTTTTGTTTTTTGCACTGATCACTGTATTGGTGTCATTGGGCATGTCAGTGACCCCAAGTCAGTTCCCCACCAGTGTCAGAATGTCCGCCGCAGTCCCGCCATAAGTCGCTGATCGCTGCCTTAAGTCGCTGATTGCCGCCATAATTCGTTGATCGCCAAAAAATTAAAAATCCAGTATATATACCGCCATTTGTAAACGCTATAACTTTCACATAAACCAATTAATTTACACGTATTGGGATTTTTTTCAGCAAAGACATGGAGCAGAATACATTTTGGCCGAAAATTATGACGAAATTTAATTTTTACATTTTTTACTGGACATGTTTTATAGCAAAAAGTCCAAAATATAGTTTTTTTTTCTCAAAATTGTCAGTCTTTTTTTTTTATAGCGCAAAAAAATAAAAACCACACAGGCGATTAAATGCTACCAATTCGTGGGAAAAAAAGGATGTAAATTTAATTTTGGTGCAGCGTTACATGACCACGCAATTGTCAGTTAAAGTGACACAGCGCCATAACACAAACTGCTTATGTCACCGCTTCCTGACTGCCCTATAGCAGAAATACTGCTACAGGGCGGCACAGGTGCACAAAATCACATATATATACGTGATTGCCGCTCCCGTGGTTTTCACGCCCCTCCCAGATGGCGTCAGATTGCCCTTCAGTACACCAGTCATCACATTTAACCCCTTGTTTGGCAGGAACACGCTCAACATGCTCATACACAATAAATCTCCATTGCTAGTATAGTGTCTGAACGGATCAATATCTTTGATCAGATCAGCACTATACCAGTGTTCACATTAGTATAGCGTCCCCAAAAACACAGCGTTAGCGGGATCAGTCCCGGCACCTGCCAGCACCTGTGTTTAGCCCCTAGGCTTACCCCCCCCTTCTCCCCCAGCAAGTGCAATGTCAGTAGGTCACTGTCACTTGATCCATTGCACACAAAATCGCAGTGTTGGCAGAATCAGGCCTGATCTCTGTTAGCACTTGCTGGTAAATTTTGATGACTCTCATATGCAGAAGAGTGCCAGTACTAGTGCCACGCTACCTTTTGGTGAACTGGCGAGCACCAGCGGTCTAGTACATCCTGGTATTTCACATACCTCTTAGATTGTAAGCTACCAGGATCAGGGCCCTCCTAACCCTCTTGTATTGAACTGTATTGTTGCTGTATTGGCTCCCGTTATATTGGAAAGCAATGAACAAACTGTTGGTGCTATATAAATCCTGTATAATAATAATAATACCAGCACTGCAGTATCACTTGGTGACGTGGCTAGTCCCATAAGTGCAGTACAAGCTGGTACGGTGGTGAGCACAAGTATTGTCCCGCAACCACCAAGAATTCGCACACAGGCCCGTAGAGCACCTAGTATCCTTCCAGATGTGCTTGCAAATCCCGATTGGCAGCCCACAAATTCTTCAGCACCCGTACTTC
Organism: Staurois parvus; assembly: GCF_062004578.1. Lineage (NCBI taxonomy): Eukaryota > Metazoa > Chordata > Amphibia > Anura > Ranidae > Staurois > Staurois parvus. Next base: position 1,506,943 of record NW_028318327.1, read on the forward strand.
CCCCATTCACTGCCCAACCCAGAATTCAGGTGGAAATATCAAATTTAACTACTCCCCTTGATTTTTTGGAGCTGTTTTTCATGGAAGATCTGTATGCATTGATTGTGGATCAAAGCATTTTATATGCACAACAATGTATCGCCACCAACCAAAATTCAAACCTTACCAGACCATCCGCATGTAAACCCATTATGGTTTTTGAATTTATATTTTTTTGGGGGCCTAACCCTCAACATGGGCATTACTAAAAAAAATGAATTGCGGTTGTATTGGTCCACAGACCCGTGTTCTCCGCTGCCATGGCCAGGCGTAGATATGAGAGTATAATGTGTTTTATGCATTTCAACAATACACTCTGTCGTCCTCGAGGTGACCCTGAATTTGAGCGGCTCCACAAAATTCAGCCCCTCGTAAATCACCTTAACAAAAAATTTGCTGATGTCTATACTCCCCAGCAAAATATCTGCGTTGATGAGTCCCTGATTAATTTCTCTGGCCACCTTGCATTCAAACAATTTCTCCCCTGCAAGCGTGCCAGATATGGGGTCAAGATGTAGAAGACCTGTGGTGGGCATACCACACATTTTTTTCTTTTGGCAGAGATTTCTTCTCATTTTTTGATTCAGTCCTCAGGCTGCATACAAAAGAAATAGAACATAGCATATACACCCAACAAGGACCAGCAACGTACTGGTACATCACTGGATTTTGAATGGTTATACCAGGATGATGCCTACAGCTGCAGGCATCATCCTGGTATCATTTTTTTCAGCTGGCGATCGACTTTCATGTAAAACTAATCCTAGAGGCTAATTAGCAGCAAGATTGCTTTTACAAGCAGCGGGAGACAATGCCCCCCCTCCCCTGCTGCCTTCCACGGCCTTCTCGGGCAGTCCTGTGCCATCGGGGGAACCTGAGAATGCAGCCGGTGTTTCTGCCAGCTGACCATAGAGCTGATTAAAGACCAGAGTGGTGCCAATCATCTCTATAGCCTAAGAAATCAGAAGCTACGAGCATTTCATCACTTCAGTTTTGCAGGATATAAACAGCGCCATTTGTAAATGGGGAAAGCATCTGATCACACCGATACTGGTTTGATTAGAAAATGTAAGGGCAGAGGAGATATCTAGAGTCTGGTAGAACCCAGATTTCTCAAAAGAGAATATATGACACTGGAAATCTCTCACGGTACCATTGGCCTCTGTTTTACTTATTTGATAGAAAATGGGTATCTTGGAAGGTTCATAGACATTTACTACATGACTAGGGGCATTCCATTTGAGGGCTGCTTGACTTGTACTGCTGACAGATATATAATTCTACCTATCTCCTTATTTATATTTCTCATGTACTTAAACTCTATTCTCTCTTCTTTTCTCTTCATTTTTACTTTTTCTATATGATTGTGCCTTTTGAAATGTACAATTCAACTGAGCTTTGTTACACATTGTTTGAAGCTGTACTGTTATTTTACAGATTATTTTTTGAAAAAAAAAAAAAAAATAATATATGACAATGCCCATTGAAGTTATAGGGGATATTTGTATTACCTGTGATAGCATTAAAAGTGATCACAAAAAAAAATACTAAAGGGACAGTGTAAAAATATTTAAAAAATGAAAAATAATTAAAAAAAAAAATACCCTCACCCCTCCCACGCACCTGCGTTCGTGAGCCTTGACCCTGTGCCAGTATGGAAACAGCAGTTGCACCACACATGTGAGGTATAGCCACGAACATCAGATCAAGGGCAGTAATTCAAACACAAGACCTCCTCTGTAAATCTAAAATGGTAGCTTGTAAAGGCTTTTAAAACGTTGCCTATGGATATTAAAAATTTATGCAGTTTGTCACCATTGCACGGGGCATGCACAGTTTTAAAGCATGTCATGTTTGGTATCTATTTACTCAGCATACCATCATCTTTTATATATTACCAAATAATTGGCCAATATATTGTGTTTTTGTGCATTAAAAGTAAAAAAAGTGTATTTTTAAAAAAAAAAATTCATTTGAAAAATCGCTGCGCGAGTACTATGTGACATAAAAAATTGCAGCACCCACCATTTTATTCACTAGGGTGTTTGCTTTAAAAAAATATACAATATTTGGGGTTTAAATTAATTTCCTAGCAAAAAATACTGATTATTTTCATGTGAACAAAAAGTGTCAGAAAAGGCTTAGTCTTCAGGTGGTTAGAAGAGTGAATGATGTGTGGCATAAACTTCTAATGCTGGGCATAAAATGCCCCCACCCCCCAAAACGACCACTTTTTGGAAAGTAGACACCCCAAACTATTTGTTGAGAGGTATGTTGAATCAATAGAAGAATTTTTTTTTTTTAAGTTTTTGAAAAATGACAAACAAAAAAATTGGGTTTTTTTTACACAAAATTGTCACTTAAATGATTTACTGCTCACACATGCCATGGGTATATGTGGAATTACTCCCCAAAATAGATTGTGCTACTTCTTCCGAGTACGGGGGTGCCATATGTGAGAGACGTTTTGGCAGTCTAGCCAAGTACAGGACCCCAAAATCCAATAAGCACCTTCAGGCTTTTAAAGGACTTTATTTCCTCATTACACTTCCTGACTACCTATCACAGTTTCGGAGGCCCTGAAATGCCAGGATAGCACCAAACCCACCCAAATGACCACTTTTTGTAAAGTAGGCACCCCAAGGAATTTGATAAGAAGCATGGTGAGTATTTTGCAGATCTTGTTTGTTGCCACAAGTTTGTGGAAAATGAAGAAAAAAAAAAACAAACTTGTTTTCTATATTTTGTATATTTCAAAACCTTGTGAGAAAAAATGAGATCTGCAAAATACTCACCATGCCTCTTTTTAAATTCCTTGTGGTGTCTACTTTCCAAAAAGGGGTCATTTGGGGGGGGGGGGGGGGTTGGTGCTATCCTGGCATTTCAGGGCCTTCGAAACAGTGATAGGTAGTGAGGAAGTGAAATGAGGAAGTTACGTACCTTCAGGCTTTCAAAGTGGTCATTGGATTTCAGGCTCCTGTATGTGGCTAGGCTCCCAAAAAGTCTCACAAATGTGGTATCCCCATACTCGGTAGAAGTAGCAGAATGTATTTTAGGGTGTAATTCCACAAATACGCATGGCTTGTGCGAGAAATATATAATTTAAATGACAACTTTGTGTAAAAAAAAAAAAGTTTTGTCATTTTCCAGAAACTTGTAGAAAAAAAAAAAAATCTTCCATGGACTCAATATGCCTCTTAGCAGATAGCTTAGGGTGTCTACTTTCTGAAAAGGGGTCATTTTGGGGTGTTTGTACTTTCCTGGTATTTTAGCACCTCAAGATATTTGATGAGCAGTCAGAAAGTAAAAGCTGTGTAAATTCCATTATCAATACCATAGTTTGTAGATGCTATAACTTTCACACAAAGCAATAAATATACACTTATTGGGATTTTTATTACCAAAAACGTAGCAGAATACATTTTGGTCTAAATTTATGACTATCTTTGAGTTTACTATAACTTTTTATGGCCGAAAGTAAAAAATATAGTTTTTCTCCAAATATTTGGTCTTTTTTTTTTATAGCGCGAAAAATAAAAAGCGCACAGGTGATCAAATACCACCAAAAGAAAGCTCTATTTGGTGAAAAAAAGGACGTAAATTTTGTTTGTGTGCAGCATTGCATGACTGCGCAATTATCAGTTGAATTATTGCAGCACCGAGTAGCAAAAAGAGGCTTGGCCATTAGGGGGTAAATCCTCTAGCGGGCAAGTGGTTAATCAATCCATGGCATCTCTAAAAATATGTAAAAAGCTGCTGTGCTCGCCCCATCTTCAATACAGTCCCCCGCAGGCTCACTGACCTACTGATGTTCTTCTTCAACGTTGAATGGCACCCAGTATCATTCAACCGACTTCCTGTGAGCCCAGGGTATAATGGCTCTGTTCCTTGCCCTTGAATTGCAAGAAGATTTGCAGAGAGTGGCTTTACACCCCCAAATCAAAGACTCCTGGTGTCTGCATTAATATTTGATTTGTAGGGATTGGGGGTGCTTCAGTTGGATATAGAGGCACGTTCTGAGCAGCGGAGTTAAACAGCAGTGGCTCTAAAGCTGGCCATAGATGGATACATTTTCTAACAAAAAATCCTAGAATATTCTCAGAACATTCAAATGTTGGAAGGATTTAGTTTGCTTTTAACATTTGATTTTGAAATGAATGGACTTTACCAGATGATAACCACATGCACAGTTAGAAGTTTGTTTGTTTGAGAAAAATTGTCCATTCTGCTCCTTTGAATTTTCTCGCCACACCAGTCAAACATGAACATCGATTTGACCCATTAATGATTAGAAAAATGAACAAACCTTCTTAGAGCATTCTTTCCCTAAGTATTTTCATTTGAAAATCTACCCATCTATGGCCAACTTAAGTTTGTTAGGAGACAGGTGTCCACCCAAATCCAAACTATTATTCATGGATGAACTTTTGATAGACAGCTTAACACCAATTAAGCACTTGCACTCCTTCTGGACAGAGTACTTCTACCGTGTGTGAGTTACACCACATGGCGTCTATGGATGTACAATGCCAGCCACAGAGATAAACGTATTTGCTACCGAATTAGAGAAATATTTGTTTGTCAGCTGTAATCCATTCCTACATTATATGAGGAAAGAATGCTTCCAATTACAGAATGGCAAAGAGCTGAATGAAGATTGATTGGCTTTTCAGTAGGATGAGAAAACAAGTTGAAAAGTACAAGAACTGATAAGAGCTGGTTGACTCATTAATGCTTTTTCCTGAGTACAGCACTAAAAGCCCCGGCAAAAAAAAAGCCTAATCCTCTATGCTTTCATGTTCCTAATGCATCAACTCCGGGCACTACTTCCTCTTCTACAGACATCTCCAGATTTATTACAATTTGGGGGATAGACTGATTAGTATCTCCCAGCTCTGCAGATGGCTCTACTGACCAGTCCCATTTGTGAACAGTAAAACCACCACACAGCTCACTTCCCTACAGTGGAAATAAAGAAAAAACATAAAACAGCTAGAAAGGGATGTTTTATGGCAGAGGACACATGCAATCAGTTTCAGCTGCTTTGGTGTTACTGAAATTAACAACAGGTGCACTAGATGGGCAACAATGAGACGACTCCCAAAACAGGAATGATTTTACAGGTGGAGGCCACTGACATTTTTTTCCCTACTCATCTTTTCTGACTGTTTTTCACTAATTTTGCATTTGGTTAGGGTTAATGTCACTACTGGTAGCATGAGGCGATACCTGAACCCTACAGAGGTTGCACAGGTAGTCCAACTCCTCCAGGATGGCACATCAAAAGGTTTGCTGTGTCTCCTGACACAGTCTCAAGAGCATGGAGGAAATTCCAGGAGACAGGCAGTTACTCTAGGAGAGCTGGACAGAGCAGTAGAAGGTCCTTACCCATCCGTAGGACCGGTATCTGCTCCTTTGTGCAAGGAGGAACAGGATGAGCACTGCCAAAGCCCTACAAAATGACCTCTAGCAGGCCACTGGTGTGAATGCCTCTAACCAAATAATCAGAAACAGACTTCATGAGGGTTTCCTGAGGGCCCAATGTCCTCTAGTGGGCTCTGTGCTCACTGCCTGGCACCGTAGAGCTCGATTGGCATTTGCCATTGAACACCAGAATTAGCAGGTCCACCACTGGCACCCTGTGCTTTTCACAGATGAGAGCCGGTTCACCCTGAGCACATGTGACAGATGTGAAAGCGTCTGGAGAAGCCATGGAGAATGTTATGTTGTCTGTAACATCGTTCAGGAGGACCGCTTTGGTAGTGGGTCAGTGATGGTCTGGGAGGCATATCCATGGAGGGAAGTATAGATCTCTACAGGTTAGACCAGCAATGGGCAAACTACGGCCCGGCGGACCTTTTAATCCGGCCCGCGGAGCTAGACTCCCGCTAGGCTCCTCTCACAGTCCGCCCTGAAGACCGGTGTAGCATGAAAATCTGTCTCCTATGAGGATCTGTCCCCCTCGACGTATCTGCGCATGTGCCGGAGATCGCCGATCGGCTGCTAATGCCTGAAACTGGCACATGCGCAGTAACGTCGAGGGGGACAGATCCTCATAGGAGACAGATTTTCATGCTACACCGGAACGGCGCGGGAACACGAAGAGAGGAACGCGCGGAGCAAAGGTAAGTGAATTGACACAGGGGGGACTTGGGGACTTAATATGGGGGATGAATTACTATATGGGGGATGAATTACTATATGGGGGATGAATTACTATATGGGGGATGAATTACTATGGGGGATGAATTACTATATGGGGGATGAATTACTATGGGGGATGAATTACTATATGGGGGATGAATTACTATGGGGGATGAATTACTATATGGGGGATGAATTACTATGGGGGATGAATTACTATGGGGGATGAATTACTATATGGGGGATGAATTACTATAGGGGGGATGAATTACTATGGGGGATGAATTACTATAGGGGGATTAATTACTATATGGGGGATGAATTACTATATGGGGGATGAATTACTATGGGGGATGAATTGCTATATGGGGGATGAATTACTATGGGGGATGAATTACTATATGGGGATGAATTACTATGGGGGATGAATTACTATGGGGGATGAATTACTGTGGGGGATGAATTACTATATGGGGGATTAATTACTATGGGGGATGAATTACTATATGGGGGATGAATTACTATGGGGGATGAATTACTGTGGGGGATGAATTACTATATGGGGGACGAATTACTATATGGGGGGTGAATTACTATGGGGGATGAATTACTATATGGGGGATGAATTACTATGGGGGACGAATTACTATATGGGGGACGAATTACTATATGGGGGATGAATTACTATGGGGGATGAATTACTATATGGGGGATGAATTACTATGGGGGATGAATTACTATATGGGGGATGAATTACTATGGGGGATGAATTACTATATGGGGGATGAATTACTATGGGGGATGAATTACTATATGGGGGATTAATTACTATGGGGGATGAATTACTATGGGGGATGAATTACTATATGGGGGATTAATTACTATGCTTACTATGAGGGAATATTACTATACTTACTATGGATGACACATACACATCATTCATCTACTCTTGGTCCGGCCCCCAGGTCCAATATATGAACCCATTGCGGCCCTCAAGTCAAAAAGTTTGCCCACCCCTGGGTTAGACAATGGCAACCTGACTGCCATTAGATATTGGGATGTAATCCTTGGACCCATTGTCAGACCCTACACTGGTGCAGTGGGTCCTGGGTTCCTCCTGGTGCATGACAATGCCCGGATTCATGAGGCGAGAGTATGCAGGCAGTTCCTGGAGGATGAAGGAATTGATACCATTGAATGGCCCCCACACTTGCCTGACCTAAATCCAACAGAACACCTCTGGGATATCAAGCTTCGGTCCATTCGACGCTGCCAGGTTGCACCTCAGACTGTCCAGGAGCTCAGTGATGCCCTGGTCCAGATCTGGGAGGAAATACCCCAGGACACCATCTGTCGTCTCATTAGGAGCATGTCCAAATGTTGTCAGGCATGCATACAAGCACATGGAGGCCATACAAACTACTGTGTACCATTCTGAGTTGCTGCAATTAAATTTCAGAAAAATGGACTAGCCTGCTGCATCATTTTTTCACTTTGATTTTCCAGGTGTCTATGAATTCAGTCCTCTGTAGGTTGATAATTTTAATTTCCATCAAACGATGGGGCATCCTTATGTTCCTAACACATTACCCAGTCCATATCAGTATAGATATCCAGCATGAGATTTTCCCCCATTGAGATCTGATGTGTTTTCAAAGTGTTCCTTTCATTTTATATGTGTATATTTATATGATTTTGTATATGAATTTCATTGCACGAGTGTTTGATTTATGTACATATTTATAGTGAATTTTATAGCATGTGTTTGATTTATCCATGTTTAAATTGAATTCTTTTTGATTTATGCACATATTTAAAGTGACAGCAGAGCCTTTTTTGTAGTGCTAGTTTGTATACCGGACCTGATCTCCGCACTAACCCCACATATGCCGTCTGCCTTACAGCTAGCGCTAGGTCTATGCTTTTAAGTACATTGTTAGTATTGTTGTGCCATTGTCTACCAACTTAATATTGTATCAGTAATCAGGGGGCATCCATATGAGTAGCGGTTGGTTGTCACGACCGCTTATCCTATATAGAAGTCACGCATCTTGTGACGAAACGCGTCAGCAGTGGAGCTACTTTACATCATCACATAAGAAGTTTGAGGTCGGCCAGCTTACTTGCTGTACCACGGATGGATTTTTATCCTTAAGGGGGAGATATGTTTAATGAAATTGGCGATTATTTGTGTGCACTAATGTAGGGCACTGTATTGTGACTAATATTCTGTTCATTATCTAATAAATATTCATTCTTTGAGATACTACACTATGAGAGAGTTTCTATTCTCTTTCTTTTACTGAATTGGCTGCTCTTTGAGCTACTGAGTGGCTGACAGGAAAGTTGGTGCAGGTTTTTGGTGAAAAGTGGAAGGATCATAACCCATAATATTGGGAAATTCTCATGTTGACCCTACTTTGAGTGTGGGTCAATAGTGGAGGGAAGCGTCAGCACTGAAAGGTGGAGGCACAGGGTGGTGCAACACATGAATATTCCTTTATTTGAGCACGTATATTACACATATTTTTGTGTGGACACTGTATTTCAAGCACGTGAATTGGGTTTAATCGCATCAAGAGTGGATGAGTGTTCTGTAGGTCTATGCAAGGACTTGGTTTTTATTCACATTTTCTCAGTATTTTATGTGGTCACATTTTTCGAATTTCACTACGACATTATGTATGTTTTATGTTTAGTATATAAATTTTTGCACGTCTATGCTCTATGTGTGTTGCAATTGCACATTTATAGATGAATTTGTTTGCGCAGCATGTTATAGTTATACATTTATAATACTCAAATTTCAGTCATTATTTCTTATTTCCCACTTGTTATATCCCAATGGTTATTACTCTGAAGTTCATTGACACATTGTTCACTCTTATGCCCTAATGTATATCTTTGGATGGGTAAGCTGCAATATATAACATTTTTGTTTCTGGCTTTAGATATGCTTTAACTAATCTCATATAAGATTTACCATGCTAATATACAGTGGGGATCGGAAGTTTGGGCACCCCAGCTAAAAATTTGTATTAATGTGCATAAAGAAGCCAAGGAAAGATGGAAAAATCTCCAAAAGGCATCAAATTACAGATTAGACATTCTTATAATATGTCAACAAAAGTTAGATTTTATTTCCATCATTTACACTTTCAAAATAACAGAAAACAAAAAAATGGCGTCTGCAAAAGTTTGGGCACCCTGCAGAGTTAATATCTTGTACTGCCCCCTTTGGCAAGTATCACAGCTTGTAAACGCTTTTTGTAGCCAGCCAAGAGTCTTTCAATTCTTGTTTGAGGTATCTTTGCCCATTCTTCCTTACAAAAGTCTTCCAGTTCTTTGAGATTTCTGGGCTGTCTGTCACGCACTGCTCTTTTAAGGTCTATCCATAGATTTTCAATTATGTTGAGATCAGGAGATTGTGAAGGCCATGGCAAAACCTTCAGTTTACGCCTCTTGATGTAATCCCCCGTGGATTTCGAGGTGTGTTTAGGATCATTACCCATTTTTAGAAGCCATCCTCTCTTTAACTTCAGCTTTTTCACAGATGGCATCAAGTTACCATCCAAAATTTGCTGAAATTTTATTGAATCCATTTTTCCTTCTACTCGTGAGATGTTCCCTGTGCCACTGGCTGCCACACAACCCCAAAGCATGATTGATCCAACCCCATGCTTAACAGTTGGACAGAGGTTCTTTTCATTAATTTCTGTGCCCCTTCTTCTCCAAACGTACCTTTGCTCATTCCGGCCAAAAAGTTCAATTTTAGCCTCATCGGTCCACAGAACTTGTTTCCAAAATGCATCAGGCTTGTCTATATGTTCATTTGCAAAGTTCAAACCATGATTTTTGTGGTGAGGACGAAGAAGAGGTTTTCTTCTGATGACTCTTCCATGAAGACCATATTTGTACAAGTATCTCTTTATAGTGGAATAGTGTACCACAACTCCAGTGTCTGCCAGATCTTTCTGGAGGGATCCTGCAGTCAAACGTGGGTTTTGAATTGTTTTTCTCACAATCCTGCGAGCTGTTCTGTCTGATATTTTTCTTGGTCTTCCAGATCTTGCTTTAACTTCCACTGTTCCTGATGACTGCCATTTCTTAATTACATTCCGAACAGAGGATATTGACATCTGAAAACGCTTTGCTATCTTCTTATAGCCTTCTCCAGCTTTGTGAGCATCAACTATTTTCAGTTTCAGTTTTCTAGACAACTGCTTAGAAGAACCCATGATGCTGATTGTTGGGGCAAGGTCAGATGAGTCTGGGCATTTAAAACCTTTGAGATTGACATCACCTGGTCTTCCCAGATGATGATTGAGAACAATCCATGACACTGGCAGGTCTCAGCTTGGCAAAGGGGGCAGTGCATGCTATAAATTCTGCAGGGTGCCCAAACTTTTGCAGACACCATTTTTTTGTTTTCTGTTATTTTGAAAGTGTAAATGATGGAAATAAAATCTAACTTTTGTTGACATATTATAAGAATGTCTAATCTGTAATTTGATGCCTTTTGGAGACTTTTCCATCTTTCCTTGGCTTCTTTATGCACATTAATACAAATTTTTAGCTGGGGTGTCCAAACTTTCGATCCCCACTGTAGTTTCAAATGTTGTGATCAATCTTTGGAGACCCAACTACAGTCACATTACAGCACTCTGTAGCTAATTATACATAGTATTGATATTAGTATATAGAAAAACAGTGTGCAAGAAGAGAGCAGACAGCTGGAAACTGTGGGAAATACACATACACCTCCATCTCCAATAGTAAAAATCACTTTTCTTACCACGGCCTACCATGACCCAGCTCCGGGAGATGACAGCTTATCATTACACAGTCTCCTGGGTACAGAGCAGAGACTGCACTACACCTACAACTAACAAAGCACCATGCTTCAAATCTGTCATCTCCGCTTCTGCAGAAAGCTATAATTAAGGGTTTCAATCTTCAGTATGTATTTATGTTGCACTATTAGGACATTTACCTGAAAATACATTTTGCTACAAGTTTCACATTTTTACATTGCTGTGTAAATTTTTATGTAATTTTAATTATTTTATATGCTCATCCACTGCACACCTGTTAGAGCTGGTGCTGCATCTTCTTACATCTGACCCCAAGGTGGGAAAATGTATTTGTTCTAAACCACAAATTATATACAGATGAGCCACAGCTCTTTGGGATAAACTTGCCTCTATCACTTTGATCCTCAGGGACGGTGGGACCCCTGTAATTAACAGGGCTTGAATAGAGCCAAGATGAGGAACAGAGATGATCTGCTGACTGTTTGTGACACTCCAGCCACTTCTGTCGCTACATATTCTAAAGACTATTATCAGATAATTGAAATATTAAAAAAGAATCTACCTAATTGATGTACTGACAAAAGTTGTCATACATTGTACAAAAAGGTTGTTTTTCTAGTTGACGGGCACCCATTCTAGGCAACCATTTATCACCTAGCCACCAACCCACCTGGTTACCATGTAAAGGCAGTTATCCTTGCAACACAGCAACATGTACTACAGCCAAAAGAGTGTTGGCTGTACCACTTTATGTCAGGCAGTGTGCCCCCTAGGAGTCACACAAGAGGGATTATGTAACCAATCCCTGCCTCATCGTAGATCACCATTTTAGTCATCTTTTCAAAAGCGAGCCAAAATGGTGTTGGCATCCTAGATGATGAGCCATTCGTGTGGTGAAAAATTCCCCAGAGCCTCTCCTCGTCCCATAGTTACAGAGAAAGAAGATTCCTGGAGTTCACCTTTAAAGTGGAAGTAAAGGCAAAACCTAAACCTTCTCTCAGCCACATTCTAAGCCTAATCTATCTATCTGTAAAGAAAAAAAAAATCAATATACTTACCTATTCTAACCCTGCTCTAATCCGGTCTGCAGAAGTACCCTCTGTATGCAGGAGAAAGCCAACAAAGGATAGGAAATGCCTGGGAAGTGACGTCATCCATAGACTCACTATGAGTCTTCCGGAGTCGGCTGCCTCTCCTACACACCAAAGCCACCACTGACAGCTGAGCTTGGGACCCAAGTGGAGCGAATGCAGAATAGGTAAGTATAGCAATTTTTCTTTACAGTACTAGAAAGATTTTGCTTAGAATGTGGCTGAAAGTAGGTTTAGAGTTAGTTAGGTTTTGTCTTTTCTTCCACTTTAAGCACTGAGAAAGAGCAGGGCAGGTCCTTTACCACCAGAGAGTTTAGGCATGTTTCAGAAGACAGACAGAAGCCACACAAAGAACTAAGGTTCAGAAAAGTGTCCAGGGTAAAGCCGGTGTATAGCACCAGGGGACATTGATGGAGCCAAGAACTGAGGTCACAGAAGTAAAGGAAAGATGTGACTGTGGCCATTTCAATGGATGGAAGGACTCTTTTGAATGGTGTATTTAATACTAATTCATCAACTTGTCACTCCAATATATCTCTCCATCTAGAAGCAGAAGGAGAAGGCCCAAGCAGGAAATGTCAATGTCAACAGCTATTTATAAGAAGGGCCTTCCATAAAAAGAAGTGGCTGGATACTGATGTATAAGAAAATAGGTTCTCAAGCTTTTATCTCTAACATTCTATCAACAGTTCACATCTCTTTATATACTGAGGGCTTGTTTTTTATTTCCCAAACAGTAGCCTACCAAGAGCTGGCAGTGGAGAAGCTAGAAAGTGAAGTTTTAAAATATTAGTGAATTCTCATAGAATAAGGCACCTTAATACACCTTAGTGTCTCTAAAGTCAGCCATAGACAAGCGATTTTCTTTCCTGCAGCCATGGGTTGCAGGAAAGAAAATAGCTCAATTCCCTTTCGCAGAGTCATTGTGTTCTCCCAGCAGAGGGGAGAGGGAGCCAGCTCCACAGGGAGGACACAATGATTACTGCTGATGGCTTTAAAAGCTGCTAGCGATAATCGCATGTAAAATCCGGCAGGCCCGTTCTACCGTAGTTGATCGATCAATGAACTTGGGTAAATTCAGCCTGCCCATACATTGTTTGAATGTAGGCCGTGTAATACTTTCTGGCGACCCAAGCAATAATCTACCCTGCACAACTGATTCCAAGTCTGTATTCTGCATATCTCTGGTAGAGCCAGTCCCTAAAGGTCACCCTGCACCAGATATATTTTTTCATCTTAACTAGTTTAGGACACTGGACGTTCTACACACAGTCAAAAAAAGTCATCTTAGTACACAGGATGAGTGTGGCACATGTAGTCCTTCCTTGCTGCCACAACCCTCTCTCTGCTCCCTGGCAATTCTCAAGATTTTGCATACTTTTAAGGGTGCTTTGACCTAAAGTGGTTCTAAAGGCAGAAGGTTTTTTTACTTTAATGCATTCTACCTCCCCCCCCCCCCACCCATGCTTACCTGAGCCCGATCTCGATCCAGCAATGTGCATGAGAGCAGAGGTTTCCTTGGCTTTCTATCTCCTCATTGGCTCAGACACAGCAATGGCAGCCAGTGAAGAGAAAGCAGGAATCAGGTCCAAGAAACTCTCTGTGTGTCAATGGACACACAGAGACAACTCAGAAGTGAGCACGCACGAGAGCCCCCAGAGCTTGCTATGGGGACACTGGGCAGGGGGGATGAGCCAGGAGCTCCAGAGGAGAAGGAGGATTGTTGTTGCTCTGTGCAAAACCATTGCACAGAGCAGGTAAGTATACTATGTTTGTTATTTTAAAAAATAAGTTTATAAACACTTTAAAGTATAGTTATAATTATGTATAGTTATTGTTTAAGTTCATCCTTTACATTGGACCCCCCTGCACATCATATAATTACCTTTTCCAGCTGGGGTGTGTAGCTTAATAAATGACTATTAAACAGTATTGTGCCAAAAACCAAAAATGTATTATATTGCTTCTTACCAGTCACTAGATATGATGGCTGCATTAGTTTTCTTTTTATATGCTGTTTCCCTTGGGTTTCACCTGGAAATCCAAAAAAGTGACACATTTTTTGTATTAGAGTGCCTTCACTCTGGGTGAAAATTCACCACAGGTAATCGCTGGCTGTTTAGAGGGCCAGGAATAGGCGCAGCCATAGGCAACCTGTCATTATAGTGAAAGGGCACATAGCCCGCACCTACCAGATGACACTTGCAGGAGGAACTGCCCATTAGCTATTCTTATTGTTAGTGTATTTTATGTGCTGCCCAAGACAATTTCTCTCTTTCAATGTGGCCCAGGAAGGTCAAAAGGTTGGACACCCCTGATCTAGAGAGGGAAACGTTAGGTGAACTAGCATATTTAGATACACTAACAAATTGAAGTCAAACTCCAGCTAAAACATTCTAAGCAATTAGCACCCCCGTCAGTGGTAAATGTTATGTCTCAATCCTCTAACTGCTGCATCTGCAGTACAGGTTGTTAAGCTGAAGAACAACAGACTTACTGGCCAGATGACCAGGTGAACATAAAGGAAGGAAAGCCAAAAAAAGACTAATACAGCCACCAAATTTAATAACTGGTAAGCTGCAATAAAATAAATATTTGCATTGCTGTATCCAAACGAAATGTACAGTCAGGTCCATAAATATTGGGACATCGACACAATTCTAACATTTTTGGCTCTATACACCACCACAATGGATTTGAAATGAAACAAACAAGATGTGCTTTAACTGCAGACTGTCAGCTTTAATTTGAGGGTATTTACATCCAAATCAGGTGAACGGTGTAGGAATTACAACAGTTTGCATATGCCTCCCACTTGTTAAGGGACCAAAAGTAATGGGACAATTGGCTTCTCAGCTGTTCCATGGCCAGGTGTGTGTTATTCCCTCATTATCCCAATTACAATGAGCAGATAAAAGGTCCAGAGTTCATTTCAAGTGTGCTATTTGCATTTGGAATCTGTTGCTGTCAACTCTCAAGATGAGATCCAAAGAGCTATCAGTATCAGTGAAGCAAGCCATCATTAGGCTGAAAAAAAAACACAAACCCATCAGAGAGATAGCAAAAACATTAGGCGTGGCCAAAACAACTGTTTGGAACATTCTTAAAAAGAAGGAACGCACCAGTGAGCTCAGCAACACCAAAACACCCGGAAGACCACGGAAAACAACTGTGGTGGAAGACCGAAGAACTCTTTCCTTGGTGAAGAAAACACCCTTCACAGCATTTGGCCAGATCAAGAACACTCTCCAGGAGGTAGGTGTATGTGTGTCAAAGTCAACAATCAAGAGAAGACTTCACCAGAGTGAATACAGAGGGTTCATCACAAGATGGAAACCATTGGTGAGCCTCAAAAACAGGAAGGCCAGATTAGAGTTTGCCAAACGACATCTAAAAAGCCTTCACAGTTCTGGAACAACATCCTATGGACAGATGAGACCAAGATCAACTTGTACCAGAGTGATGGGAAGAGAAGAGTATGGAGAAGGAAAGGAACTGCTCATGATCCTAAGCATACCACCTCATCAGTGAAGCATGGTGGTGGTAGTGTCATGGCGTGGGCATGTATGGCTGCCAATGGAATTGGTTCTCTTGTATTTATTGATGATGTGACTGCTGACAAAAGCAGCAGGATGAATTCTGAAGTGTTTTGGGCAATATTATCTGCTCATATTCAGCCAAATGCTTCAGAACTCATTGGACGCCGCTTCACAGTGCAGATGGACAATGACCCAAAGCATACTGCAAAAACAACCAAAGAGTTTTTTAAGGGAAAGAAGTGGAATGTTATACAATGGCCAAGTCAATCCCCTGACCTTAATCTGATTGAGCATGCATTTCACTTGCTGAAGACAAAACTGAAGGGAAAATGCTCCAAGAACAAGCAGGAACTGAAGACAGTTGCAGTAGAGGCCTGGCAGAGCATCACAAGGGATGAAACCCAGCGTCTGGCGATGTCTATGCGTTCCAGACTTCAGGCTGTAATTGACTGCAAAGGATTTGCAACCAAGTGTTAAAAAGTGAAAGTTTGATTTATGATTATTATTCTGTCCCATTACTTTTGGTCCCTTAACAAGTGGGAGGCACATATGCAAACTGTTGTAATTCCTACACCGTTCACCTGATTTGGATGTAAATACCCTCAAATTAAAGCTGACAGTCTGCAGTTAAAGCACATCTTGTTTGTTTCATTTCAAATCCATTGTGGTGGTGTATAGAGCCAAAAATGTTAGAATTGTGTCGATGTCCCAATATTTATGGACCTGACTGTATGTCCTTTTTTCACACAAACAGAGCTTTCTTTTGGTGGTATTTGATCACCACTGGGTTATTTTTTGTAATATAAACAAAAAAAGACTGAAGATTTTCAAAAAAAAACTTTTGGTTATAAAAAATATAGAGTAAACTTGAACTTAGTCATAAATTCAGGACAAAATGTATTCTGCTACATGTGTTTGGTAGAAAACAATCCCAATACATGCATGTTAATTAGTTTGTGTTATAAGTTATAGTGTCTACAAACTATGGTATATATATATTGAAATTTTTGCAGCTTTTACTTTCTGACTGCCTATCACATTTCTTGGAGGTGCTAAAATGCCAGGGCAGTAAAAAAAACCCAAATAACCCTTTTTTGGAAAGTAGACACCCCAAGGAAGATGCTGAGAGGTGTGTTGAGTCCATGGAACATTTTTTTTTTGCCACAAATTTTTCGAAAATGACAAAGGTCGGTGTGATCAGATGCTTTCCCAATGTTAAAATGGAGCTGTTTATATCCAGCGAAACGGAAATTATGAAATGCTTACAGCTTTCGGTCTCTAAGACCATAGAGATGATTGGAGGCATTCCAGTCTCTGATCAGCTCTATTGTCAGACAGCAGAACTGCTGGCTGCATTTTCAGGTTCCCCTGAGGGGAAGGAGAGCCCAAGAAAACCTTAAAGGCAGCAGGAGGGGTGGGGGAGCCTGTCCTGCTGCTTGTAAAAGCAATCCAGTAGCTAATTAGAGGCTAGGATTATTTTTACATGAAAGCCAACCACCAGCTGAAAAAAACAATACCAGGATGATGCCTGTAGCACCACTCAAAGTCCAGCGACGTACCAGTACATTGCTGGTCCATTTTGGGCATATATGTAACAGCACAGAACACAGGCATATGATAAATCAGGCCTGTAGATCAATATGACCGTAATGCATTCTTTTTTGTAATGTCCATGTTGAGGGTTAGGCGGAAAAAATTCTAAATGCAGAGTCTGTGATAGGTTTCCATGTGAATTGTCTGACAAGCGCTGAATTTGGGTGGGCGGCAAGGTATTGTTGTGCATATAAATTGCTTTGGCCCACAATCAATTCACACAAATCTTCTGTGAAAAACAGCGGAGGTGCTAAACGCTAGTGCTAGCAGTGAAAGGGACCGATCCTGCTAACACTGCATTTTTGGGGACACTATACAAAGGAGGCACTAGTATAGTTCTGCTCGTTATCAATATATTGATCTGTACAAACACTATACTAGTAATGGCGGTTATCAGTAACCTATAGTGTGAGTGCGATAGTAGTGTGCGGGCAATCTAACACTAACTGACCTTGATTGGGAGGGGCGATAACTGACCCTGACACTATTTAATGTTGCTAGTGGCAGTAATACAGTGATCAGTTAAAAATGTTATATACTGATGCTGTACTAATAGGCTGGGTGACAAGGTGATAAAAGGATTAATAGGGGCTGGCTGGGTGATAAGGTGATAAAAGGGATGTGCTAATCTAACGTGTGTGTGGGTAAAATGTAGTGCTTTTACTCCGTGTTTGTTCTTCTTTACCTGGACAGCATAGGGAGCAGCTGGGAGGGGAGGGGGAAGGGATTTTTTTACACTTTGCATTGCATGAGCAGTGAAGTTCATTGCTCCGCAATGCAAAACTTGCTTTGAACTGTCATGTATGTGTTAAGTTCATGACAGTTCAATATAATAGTGAGTTGTTACTGGCTCCATCTAGGCACATGGTACAGGGTGCTGTGAATGGCCCAATGTGTCACGTGAGAGCTTTGGACCAATCACAGCTCTCCAGGAACAGAAGAAAAGCTTTTATGAATCAGATTGATTCATAAAAACATTGTTGTCATTGTGATCATGTGATCGCATAGCGATCAAGTGATCATCAGGTCCCGATTATCAGGATTCTCATTCTGCTGTGTCACAGCACCCCCCTGTGTTGACAAAAGACCAGCGACGCACAGGTATGTTGCTGGTCCTGTAGCTACCGCTCATCCGCAGTACATTGTGGGCGGGCAGACTGAAAGAGGTTAAAGTGATACTAAAGTCTTGTTTTTTTTAAAAAAAATAACAAACATGTCATTCTTACCGGGTCCCACGCCCTACGCCTCCATCCTTCCGGGTGCCCCCACATCAAGAAGCTTGCTATGGGGACACCCAAGTAGGCATGCTCTCGAGCCATGGCTCTGCATATCCATTCAAACACAGAGCCATGGCTCAACCCCACCCCCTCCCTCTCCTGATTGGCTCAATGGCTTGTGATTGACAGCAGCGGAAGCCAATAGATTCTGCTGCTGCCTCAGCCAATCAAAAGTAAAATATACTCTTCAGATTTTTTTTAACATATAAAAAAGTAATTTTAACATATTTTTTACATATATTTGTAAATGCATTCCAAAAATGTAGATTTGTATTTTTATAAGACATACAGTATATTTGAAATGTATTTTTAAAAATATTTTCATATATTTTGTATTAAAAAGGCATTTCAACATGCAGTTTATATATATATATATATATATATTGAATATGGCCAAAATTATAGCATTTCAAATATATGTCAATATATTTGGGAAGAATATTTTTAAAATATATTGAAAATATATTTTTCTTCCATATGGGTAAGCTCCAGCTATAGTTCACTTTGGGCCCTTTCAATGCATTGTAGGAGGAAGGCGAGGAGGTCTCATGCTCCCCCATACCCAGAAGCATCAGTCATTTTGCAAGGGATCCAATGCAGCACGGAAGTAGCAGAACAGTGTTAGCAGGTACATAGCACTTCTTAGTTGACCACTTTCTTCATTTTATCAACCACAATGATGACTTTGATATCACTTTGTCCTTGTCATTTTGCTTTGTGTCATCAATTCTGTGTACATTAGGATGCTCATAATTCTGCTGGCATCCCTTTTCCAATAAGCCTAGGGACTTTTTTGCTCATGCAGCTTTAAGATGTATTTCATTCCCAGATTGACGTCCCTGCAGCCTCAAGCTAAAGATCATGATCCATGCTGCAATATGCCTCTAGATAACAGATGCCCATCTCAAAATTGAATATGTCGTAAACTAAGCACATTTCCACGTAGATCTGGCTCAGAACCCAGCTTTTGATGGGAATGGAATTGTCTTTTACATGCCAGGTCTTAGCCAGTTCCAGTGTTTAATGTACTAAACAGATTACAGTAATGTCAATTGTAATTACAATGGTTAGCTAACTAAGCTTTTAAATTCATAGGTAGCATGGCCTTAGTAAGTGGTAATTTATGTATCTTATGAAGGTTCTCATTCATCCAGGTTATGGTATATCTAGTAGTAGCTATTCACATTCAACTGGACTTGTCCTTTAATGGTGAAGTCGTTACATAGCTTATCCAAGTCACTTCTTCAGTTTTAACTCCCTCCCATCCACCATATAAGGTAATGACGGGCGCAAGGCGGTTCTCTCGTTCTGGGTGGACGTCATATGACGTCCTCCCACTTTTAATCGTGCGTGCGCGGACCTGGGAGCATGTAGCGTGGCGATCGGTGGTGTGCTGTGTCCCTCG
Source organism: Staurois parvus (assembly GCF_062004578.1). Lineage (NCBI taxonomy): Eukaryota > Metazoa > Chordata > Amphibia > Anura > Ranidae > Staurois > Staurois parvus. The sequence goes on from NW_028318327.1 coordinate 1,526,845, forward strand.
GACACAACGGAACACTGATCAATGGAAAGAGCCGAAGATGTTGGCTCTGTCATGTGATCAGCTGTGTCCAATCATAGCTGATCGCATGTAAATAGGGAAATGCCAGTTATCGGCATTTCTCTCCTCACGAGCTGTCACGCTGACAGCTCGTGAGGAGAGCCGGTAATGGGGACATGTACACAGATCATCAGAGCACTGATGATCAGTGTAGCCCTAGCAGTGCCACCTGTCAGTGTCCATCAATGCCAGCTGTCAGTGCTCATCAATGCCACATACCAGTGCCTACCAGTGCACATCAATGCCACATACCAGTGCCCATCTGAGCTGCCTTTCAGTGTCACCTATCAGTGCCAGTCAGTGCCGCTTATCAGTTTGCATCAGTGCCGCCTATCAGTGCTCACAAGTGCTGACTATCAGTGCCAGCCAGTGCTGCCTATCAGTGCCAGTTAGTGCTGCCTATCAGTACCATATATGAGTGCTGCCTTTCAGTGCCTGTCAGTGATGCCTGTCAATGCCCATCAGTGCCACCTACCAGTGCCTCCTCATCAGTGCCCATCAGTGCCACCTATCAATGCCCATCAGTGCCACCTATCAGTGCCCATCACTGCAGCCTCATTAGTGCACATCAGTGAAGGAGAAAAATCACTTATTTACAAAATGTTATAACAAAAAATAAGAAAAAACTTTTTTTTTTCAAAATTTTCAGTTGTTTTTGCTTTGTTTAGCAAAAAATAAAAAACCCAGAGGTGATTAAATACCACCAAAAGAAATCTCCATCTGTCTCCAAAAAATGTCATATGGCTACAGTGTTGTATGACTGCGCAATTGTCATTCAAAGTGCGACAGCACTGAAAGCTGAAAATTGGCCTGGGCAGGTAGGGGGTATAAGAGCCCTGTAGGCAAGTGGTTAAAGAGGTCAGGAAAATAGCTCAGCCTTCTTATCCACACTGGTATTTGTATGTATAAACACTAGAAACATTTCCTTTAACATTCAATAGTCTTTGATATTACGGGACAAGTCCAGTTGAATGTGACTACATACTAACAGACACATGGTACTTTAAGTTTTGGTCCTAGAAACCTGGCACAATCATTTGCACCACCGGGTTTACACACCTAAAAAGAGTGCACCCCCACAGGGCCTGGCCCCTAACCCCAAACTGATCCTAAAGTCATCATTAAAAATGTCAAAAACATAGCCTTGAGCATTTAACCTAAAGTATACTATATACGAGATTAAAAATGTTGGCCAGTCTTGGATGAGGTGGTTGCATTAGTTTTATTTTTTTACCTGGTGATCCTGCCATTAACACATTCATGCTCATTAACTGTACTAAGGAGAAGCAGCCTTGTCACGTGAGGGCAGGACTACAGAACACTTCTCCTTGTCTCCATAATATACTGTAGATGGAAGATGCTTTGCAGTTTACAGAGGTGAGCTGGACAGAGCTGCTTGCTTTGCTGGGTTTTTTTTCCTTCCTCTGGATCAACTGTGGGTATAGGATTATAACTTTTTTTTTTTCTATGGTTGAACTGGATGGACTTTTGTCTTTTTTCAGCCGGACTAACTATGTAACTATGTATATGTGATACTACCTCAGTGTGCACAGCATTGGATGTCTTGAAGGATCAACACATCATTTTTTAGAAGTGTCAAACAGATAAAATAAAACACTTTCAATGGCGTATTCTTAAGAGAGCAAAGAGACATTTATAGTCAGGTTTTCATGTGCTTTAACCCTTAATTCTGTCAGCTATGTCAATGGGACCTTAACCACTCGCCCTCCTGAGGATTTACCCCCCTTAATGACCAGGCCTCTTTTTGCTACTCGGCGCTGCACTAATTCAACTGATAATTGCGCGGTCATGCAACGCTGCACCCAAATGAAATTTACGTCCTTTTTTTCACACAAATAGAGCTTTCTTTCAGTGGTATTTGATCACCTGTGTGCTTTTTATTTTTCACGCTATAAACAAAAAAAGACCAAAAATTTTGAAGAAAAACAATATTTCTACTTTCAGCTATAAAAAATATATAGTAAACTCAAAGTTAGTTATAAATTTAGGCCAAAATGTATTCTGCTACGTTTTTGGTAAAAAAATCCCAATAAGTGTATATTGATTGCTTTGTGTGAAAGTTATAGCGTCTACAAACTATGGTATAGATACTGCAATTTACGCAATTTGTTTGCTATACAGCGCTGCGCTAGTTTAACGGACAATTACGCGGTCATGCAAAACAGTACATAAATGAAATTTACGTCCTTTTTTTCACACAAATAGAGCTTTCTTTCAGTGGTATTTGATCACCTGTGTGCTTTTTATTTTTCACGCTATAAACAAAAAAAGACCAAAAATTTTGAAGAAAAACAATATTTCTACTTTCAGCTATAAAAAATATATAGTAAACTCAAAGTTAGTTATAAATTTAGGCCAAAATGTATTCTGCTACGTTTTTGGTAAAAAAATCCCAATAAGTGTATATTGATTGCTTTGTGTGAAAGTTATAGCGTCTACAAACTATGGTATAGATACTGCAATTTACGCAATTTGTTTGCTATACAGCGCTGCGCTAGTTTAACGGACAATTACGCGGTCATGCAAAACAGTACATAAATGAAATTTACATCCTTTTTTCCCACAAATTGAGCTTTCTTTCGGTGGTATTTAATCACCTGTGCGGTTTTTATTTTTTGCGCTATAAAAAAAAAGTCTGACAATTTTGAGGAAAAAAAACAATATTTTAGACTTTTTGCTATAAAACATGTCCAGTAAAAAAAAATGTAAAAATCAAATTTAGTCATAAATTTCTGCCAAAATGTATTCTGCGACATGTCTTTGCTAAAGAAAAAAACCAATACGTGTAAATTAATTGGTTTACGTGAAAGTTATAGCGTTTTCAAGTGGCAGGAAAGATACTGGGATTTTTAATTTTTTTTATACTAGTAATGGCGGCGATCAGCGACTTATGGCGGCGATCAGTGACTTATGGCGGGACTGCAGGACTACGGCAGACATTCTGACTCTGGGGGGGAACTGATTTGGGGTCACTGACATCCCCAGTGACACCAATACAGTGATCAGTGCAAAAAAAAAAACCACTGACACTGTACTAATGGCACTGGGGAAGAAGAGGTTAACTTTTTTATTTACTGCAAGGGTTAATTGTGTGAGTGGAGTGTTTTACTAGGGGGCAGGGATGTGTACTGCACGGGAACACCGCTGATCCTGAGAGATAAACTCTTCTCTCCGGATCAACATGTCAGGAGCTGACAGGGGACTGACAGAAAGCACAGCTACTGCAGCCCTGCTCTCTGTCAGTGATTGCCGCTAATCGCCAGGACACGGTAGGTAATGACCGACCGTGACCCGGCAACTGACACCCGCGGCCGCGATCGGCCGGACAGGTAGGGTGGGCACGCACCTCGTGCGCACTCCCTACCTGTTTTGCAAACGCACGTTTTAAAACGTAGTTTTGCCCAGCCGTGCCGACCTGCCACCGTATTTCTACAGTGGCTGGTCGGCAAGAAGTTAATGGCTTTCAGATCTTTTTTTAACCCTTTCACTGCCAAGCTCTGCGCACCACTTTTAAACCCAAGTGGCCAGACCATTCTTGCAATTTTTCCATTGCTTTTTATTTTTCCCTTACAGCTTTTAGAGTTTGTAAAAGACCCCTAAACTATATATTTTCTGAAAGCACATGACCAGTAGAATTAAAAGAATGTGCTACTGATTTTTAGGGATCCATAAAATATGTGCAAATGTTTATCAAAACAATATTTTCACTAAAAATACATTTTTCATGATGAAAATAGGCTCTGGACAGCATCTGGAAATGGAAGAGTTAAAAAACAATTTCAAACGCAAACGCTTATAAATGCGGTTAGCCGCATTTACAAGTGTTTGGCGTTTGAAACACTGATAAAATCTACTGCTGAATTCAAGTTTTCTGCATTCAAAAAAACGACTGTAAACTCAACTGCCTGTAAACAATGATGTGAACATGAACACACAGGAAAACATTTGGAAGAGTTCAGGGGCTGCTGAAAAAAACGCTGAACAGCTCCTGAATGTGAGTTTATCAGCTGCAGTGTACATGAGCCCTAAGGCTCCATTCACACCTATGCAGTTTGCTTTTTGTCCATTTTGCAATGCTTTTCGCAGTTCGTTTTGCGTTTTTCTACATGCATTTCTGTTGCAATTTGCATTTTTGTTCAGCTTTTTTTTTCTTTTTTTTTTAAAGTGGAATTTTTTTTGGCTGGGCAGAATAAAAATGCAAAACGTAGGAAAATCACAGCAAAAACGTACTGCCATGCATTTTAGCAGATTTTCCTTTGAACTCTACTATAGCAAAAATGCTGCTTTTTGCTTTTAAAAAAATTCCCTGACCCTTTCCAAAAATGCAGCAGCTCAAAAAAGCATAGATGTGAACATGTTCCATAGGTAACCATGTTAAATGGACTGTAGTGCGTTTCTGCAAAAAGCACAAAAAAAATGCATTGGTGTGAACGGAGCCTTAGGCTTGGTTCACACCAATGCAGTTTGCATTTGATATGTTTCTGCAGTGCTCTTTTCAGTGCTTAATGCATCTTTGCGCATACATTTTTGGCATGTTTTCATGTGTTGTTGATGCATTTTGTGTTTTTATGGGGTTTTTTTGGCCAACTTGTTGCTGGTTAGATTAAAAATGCAAAACACATCTAAATGCATCAAAAATACACCAAAAACACACTACATGCATTTTCTGCAGCATCTACATTGAAGTCTGTTGAACCAAAAATGCACCGTTTTGAATTTAAAAAGTCCTTAACTCTTTCCAAAAAAGCAGCAGCTGAAAAACGCATAGATGAGAACATGTCCCATAGGAAACCATTTTAAATGGACTGTAGTTAGTTTCTGCAAAAAGCACTAAAAAATGCATGGGTGTGAACCAAGTCTAATATGTTTCTTTCTAGAGTTGTGAGAGTTGTGATCAGGGACCCATTCATACCGGTGTCATGCACTCATGCATGCTTTTTTTCCCACAGCCAATTGCATCAAACTAGCTCCTGCGCAGCGTGCCTCACTCATTTTTGTACCCTTGACAAAACAGGCAACTACTAGCTGCGATTAGGGTGGCATTAAAAATTAATGGCACCACAAGTGCAATTCATTTTTTCATGAACACAAGCAGAAATGCACGTTTTTGTACACATTCCCATAACCCACAGGTGACAATGGTGCCTAATGAGGAGATCATGTGGGACACAGAACATGTGTCATATGCCTGCAAATAACAATAATAACTCAGGTACTAGTGTGTAATCCTTATATCGCAAGTAATTTAATATACCAACATATCATATAGCATGAAATAATAACAAAGAATATATACTGTATAATAAAGAGGAACCTAAATGAAATGTAAAATCCCTAACACTTGTCCCATTATGCAAATAAAGAATTAACTAGCCCATGCAGACCAACATCTTCCTGCAGGTGAAGTTCCCTCTTGAGCCAACATCTTAACACCAGACTGGGCGAATGGGCAAGAATGCTGTGGGACTTTACCAGACTCCATAGACATGGAAGAGACCCCCAGATGTCTGCACATACCTCCTGGGATGCGTGACATAGACATGGTGGAGACCCCCAGATGTCTGCACATACCTCCTGGGATGCGTGACATAGACATGGTGGAGACCCCCAGATGTCTGCACATACCTTCTGGGATGCGTGACATAGACATGGTGGAGACCCCCAAATGTCTGCACAAACCTCCTGAGATGCGTGACATAGACATGGAAGAGACCCCCAGATGTCTGCACATACCTCCTGGGATGCGTGACATAGACATGGAAGAGACCCCCAGATGTCTGCACATACCTCCTGGGATGCGTGACATAGACATGGAAGAGACCCCCAGATGTCTGCACATACCTCCTGGGATGCGTGACATAGACATGGAAGAGACCCCCAGATGTCTGCACATACCTCCTGAGATGCGTGACATAGCCATGGAACAGACCCCCAGATGTCTGCACATACCTCCTGGGATGCGTGACATAGACATGGAAGAGACCCCCAGATGTCTGCACATACCTCCTGAGATGCGTGACATAGCCATGGAACAGACCCCCAGATGTCTGCACATACCTCCTGGGATGCGTGACATAGACATGGAAGAGACCCCCAGATGTCTGCACATACCTCCTGGGATGCGTGACATAGACATGGAAGAGACCCCCAGATGTCTGCACATACCTCCTGAGATGCCTGGTGGAAGCAGTGGCTGGATATGTCATCCTTGTTTAGACAAGGATTGAGGAAATGAAGATGGAAAAACAGACAATTACAGTTTAAATGTATTTTCCTGCACTTACATAAGAAAGCAGCACAGTGGCTAAATGGTTAGCACTTCCGCCTGGCAGTACTAGGGGCGTTGGTTGGAATCCCAACCACAGCACCACCTGCCTGGAGTTTGCATGTTCTCCCTGTGCCTGCATTGGTTTCCTCCCACACTTCAAAGTCATGCTGGTAGGTTAATTGGATCCTGTCTAAATTGGCCCTAGTATGTGTATAGACGGGTCGAACATCGGCCGATTTTTTTGAACGATAAACAAAAAATTGGTCGTTCGTTCGGCCAACGTTACCATCAACGGTTTAAAAAATCGGCCGACTAAATCATAAAGTTCACCCCATAACTTCTGTCACTGCTCATGCGCCAATTTTTTTATCATTAAAATGTTATGCCGATTTGGCCATCATTGCCGGGAAAATCGGCCGATCGGCCAAATCAGCCACGAATTTTCCAACATGACCGAAAATCTCAAAGTGCAAAAAACCCGAAAAACAGCCGACCAATTAACCCACTAACAGTGTGAAAATCGGCCGATTTTCAAACCGTCTATGGCCGGCATTAGGGACCTTAGATTGTACACCCCTTGAGGGTTAGGGACTGATGTGAATGTATAATATGTAAAGTGCTGTGTACATTCCCATATGGAAGAAAAATATATTTTAAAAATATTCTTCCCAAATATATTGATATACATTTGAAATGCTACAATTTTGGCCATATTCTATATATATATATATATATATATATATATATATTCAATATATTTCAATATATATATATATATTATTATACAGGATTTATATAGCGCCAACAGTTTGCTCAGCGCTTTATATTATAGTGGGAGACAATACAGCAACAATACAGTTCAATACAAGAGGGATAGGAGGGCCCTGCTCCTTGGAGCTTACAATCTAGGAGGGAATGTGTATATATATATATATATATATATATATATATAAAAATAAACTGCATGTTGAAATTTATTTTTATTACAAAATATATGAAAAATATTTGTACAAGTACATTTCAAATGTACTGTATAACTTTAAAAATACAAATCTACATTTTTGGAATGCAGTTACAAATATATGTAAAAAATATATGTTAAAAAATCTAAAGAATATATTTTAAAATATATATATATTTAAAAACATATATTTTTTAAATATATTCTTCAGATTTTTTTTAACATATAAAAAAAGTCATTTTAACATATATTTTTACATATACAGTATTTGTAAATGCATTCCAAAAATGTAGATTTGTATTTTTAAAGACATACAGCATTGTTGAAATGTATTTTTAAAAATATTTCTTCATATATTTTGTAATAAAAATGCATTTCAACATGCAGTGTATATATATATATATATATATATATATATATATATTATTTTTTTATTATTATTATTATTTACTTATTGAAATATATTGAATATGGTCAAAATGGTAGCATTTCAAATATATGTCAATATATTTGGGAAGAATATTTTTCAAATATTATTTTTTCTTCCATGTGGGTTGACAGCACTATACAAGTACCTGTAATAAATAATAAGAAGGTGGGGCAGGTAAGTGGAAGTTATGCAAATGATTGCAGGTCTTCTTTAACTCTACATATTGTATAACGCTGTGTTGCAGTCTTCCAACTGCTTGAAAAACAATCCATTGTTGAATAAATGGTCTCTCAATCTCATTCCTAGTCATCACGTTTCCACTCATTAGTATTCCAGTACAATGCAGGAAAGTCCAATACTAGACTAAAATCACAGTGTCACTGCAAAACATCACTAATCTCTCCTGACAGTTCAAATTCCACAAAGAGTCGATTCAAAGCCTGCCGCTTAACTTCACCAATTTAAACTAACCGGTACAGCTAGGCTTTTAATTTAATTTGTAGCACTGCACTGGCAAGAGATAACCTGACTTAAGGTGATACTGCCATTTCTACTTGTCCTACATTAAAACACTGTGAGCCAGAGGGGGAGATTTACTAAAACCGGTGCACTTAGAATCTGGTGCAGCTGTGCATAGTAACCAATCAGCTTCCATTCAGTGCCATTTCTGCCTGCTGCTTCCTTCCCCTGCTATCAGCATGAATCACTTGCGACACATTTTCCCCTAGGTTCACACCTAAGCGTTTTCTGCAGCGTTTTGCAGAAACGCAGTACAGTTTATTTAACATGATTTCCTACGGGACAGGTTCACCACATCTCCACGTTTTCACCCGGTGCGTTTCTTGGAAAGGGTCAGGGACTTTATTGAATGCAAAATGTTGCATTTTTGGTTCTATAGACTTCAATGTGAACACTGCAGAAAAGCATGTATTGCATTTTTGTTGTGTTTTGCTGTGTTTGTGATTAAAATCTTCCTAGAAACAAGAAAATTCAAAAAAAATTAAAAGAAAATGCAAAACGAACCAAAAACATGTAAAAAACGCAAGTTGAAAAATGCAACGCAAACGCAACCCATCAAACACAACCTGCATAGGTGTGAACCAAGGGTTCCTGACAACAAGAGAAAAATGGTGACAGAGGAGGGAGCTCCAGCAGACCGACAGCTTCACCTCTGTTCCTGTGAGCTGTGTGCATGTGTGTGTGGGGGGCCTCATCAGCTCTTAGAGCTCCAATCACAAACCTCTGCAATGTGTAATTTCAGCTCTCCGTCCCCTTTTTTCTGAAGTCTCAGACAAGCTGTATAAAATCAAGCACTTTGGAGGGATGTAGAGAAGAGAAGACCACAGATAAACAGGTACAATGTATGTAGGAGGATTTGTTTCATATCTGTATATCACCTGAGGCCAGCCATTTCACTGGGTATATGTAAGGGCTTACAACCACTTTAATACTCTGTACTAGGTTTGGAAAAAATCTATTTACTGTCCCAGGTAAGTAGAGGATTATGCGTCTATTGCAACCTGACAATGTATACACTTCTACCTTCATAACATGTATACAGTACATACATTATCCCTGTTCTCCACAGGTGTTTAGGACATATGTTATCAGTAGACCCTTCCATGGTTTCTTTTGGTTTCTTTCTGGTTCTCTTTTATTCCCTTGGCTCTACTGTCCCTGAGTCTCTACCTTTTTGCCCTGAAGCCTCCTGTCATCCAAGTCTAACTGCATGACTTGTGTTTACTTATTGTTTTCTAGGATTAGCAATGACAGACATGAGCCAGCTGTCTCTAAGTGGAAGGAGGGATCCCCGGGGAGAATCTGGGAGCATGAACTCCGTGACTGGGTAAATATGAAGTCTACAGAAGCTCTCATGGGGCTTCAGAGAGCTGGCAACAATTTCGACCAGTTCTACTGAAGAGGCACACATCACCAGGGACCAATTGTCAGAAAGCAATGCACAACATTGCTTAGCTCCAGATCTTGTATATCAGGAGCACAGGCCTTCTGCATCTATGTAGTCACAGACCAAACAGTAGTGGTCATATCATGAATGTACTGAAAGACTTGGACTTACTTTGTTCACATTTCGGCCGGCGTGCACAGAGCTGTGGCCTTAGGGCAGTGTGGTTCAGAGTGATCCAGGTCTATTACAACCTGAATCCGCACTCTTCCCAAGCAAAAACTACTTGTGGCGCCCCTTCAAGAGGTGGTCTGGTCACTTCCCTTAGGTGTCCACAAGAAGCTACAGGGAGCAACTGTTATGGTCAAACCCTGTGGTGTCAGGAGAGTGACTGGTGGGCAGCACCTTGTCCACAATGTACAATGGAAAAGTGTTTGTGCAGCTCACCAATCTGGGGACAACCCCAATATCACTGCCCAGCCACAACACTTAATGGAAAGGTGTCTAGGAGACTTCAACTTTGAGACCCTGTTAGTCTACTTGGATTATATTATTATCTAAGACATTTGAAGATCATATTAAGCACTTGGACAGGGTGTTCTCACAACTAACACAGTATGGAATAAACTCAAACCCAGTAAGTGCCACCTGATGAGGCAAAAGATTCAGTATTTGGGGCATGTTGTGGAAGCCGGAGGAGTCTCCCCAGACAAAGCCAAGGTCCAAGCTATACAAGACTGGCACACCCAAAGACTGTCATTGAACTGTGCGCCTTTCTGGGGCTGGCAGGGTACTGTCGCTGATTCATCCCACCAGTCACCCAGCTACTAAGCAGTTAACAATAACAAAAATCGCACAAAGGTGAACTGAAAAATAGAGCTGCTGACAAAACAATCAGATAAATTGTGTGCAAATATACATAAATAAATTGCAGCGCTAAAACATCACTGAATACAAATGTGTATATATAAACAAAAGTGAAAACGATAAATAAGTAGAACACACAATCAAGGCAGAAGCCCAAATAAAGTCCAAATCAGGACTATGGGCAGCACAGTGGCTAAATGGTTAGCGCTTCCGCCTGGCAGTACTAGGGTCGTTGGTTTGAATCCCAGCCACGGCACCACCTGCCTGGAGTTTGCATGTTCTCCCTGTGCCTGCGTGAGTTTCCTCCAGGTACTCCGGTTTCCTCCCACACTCCAAAGACATGCTGGTAGGTGAACTGGCTCCTGTCTAAATTGGCCCTAGTATGTGTATGTATGAATGTGAGTTAGGGACCTTAGATTGTATGCCCCTTGACGGTTAGGGACTGATGTGAATGTACAATATATATGTGTGTAAAGCGCTGCGTAAATTGATGGCACTATATAAGTACCTGAAATAAATAAATAATAAATAAATCAGAAAGAATGTGTAAACACAGTCCCAAAGTCCTTTTGAGTGTGATATTGAAGACACCATGTACCTCCAATAAAGCAGATGTGCCACCACCATATATTAATAGGACCCTTACCAGACCACATGGACTCTTAGCCTAATAAGAGTCATATGCGCATGGATAAAATGGCTTAAAGATATGCTTCCACCGTTGCTCTTAAGCAGGGAAGGTACTAGACAACCACAGGCAAATCACATGACATGGTGACGCCACAAGGGGTGGAGGTGACCCCGCCCCCCTGTGACATCACACTATTTAAGAACTGTCATCCTGGCGCAGCTGTCAGATGGCGGGAGCCAGCATTGAGAGCGGAGTGGGTTTTTTTTTGGTTTTTTTTTTGGGTCGGTGGTAGCAGCAGGCAGATTGACATTGGATCTACTTCAGGGACTTTTTTTTTAATTTTTGTTCTTAAAAAAGGACTTGTCAAAGACTGTCTCTGGTCATTTTTATACTACACTTTTTTTTGTGAATGGGTAGTGGTACCATGTAACCCATACTTTGACAAAGGAGCGATTGTGGGCTCCGAAACATGTTACTACCCATCACGCTTTGAAGTCATTACGTCCCAACGTCACTTCTGCTTCTGGTCCTAGCATTGGCTTGTGTTCCAGTGTGGCAATATTTGCTGCTGGAGGAAGACACAGCCTGTCATATAGACTTAATCTGCATTCTGACAGAGTCCATCTTTATTCCACCTATCCTGCAGAGCTGTTTTAAGGATACATCTCATCCATCCACCCACTGTCCATGAGGATTGCCAGCAGATAAGGACTGATGATATGCCCATTTACTCTCATCCTTGTGACTGCATTTTAGCCTTTCCCTTTACCTGTTTTTAATTAAATTAATACACTTAGATGAGGGCGCCTTCTGTTTGTTTATTGTTTTAGTGCGCAGACACATCCAATACCCTGTTAGAAGAGCTGCAGCCATTATAGAAGTGGATTAACACACCTGGATCTACCATACAGAGACTATGGCTTGGGACTGAATCACTCTTTCTCCATTTGCGCTATAGTGTTTATGTTTTTGCGCAGTTTCTTACCACATACTCACATGTGGTAAGATATCGCTTAGCGAATTGTTTCTGTTCGAAGTTCGACCGCAAACTGAACAGGGGGGTGTTCGGTCCATCACTAGTCAGCATGACTGTCTACAATTTTACTTTTACCTGAATGAAAGTTTCACTTCTAAGGACTTTGATGCTGTGTCAGCTTCTTTCATCCTGTACAAGTTTGACTTAGAAGGAGTCTTTGCTGAGCACTAGAAATTCCCTGTATGATATGTAAGGTGTCAATAGCAGTCAGGCAACCTAGCTTTAGTGCAGCAAGAATTGATAAGACACCATCAGCCAAGGAACTAGGTTTCAAGACTGCTGTAGCTGGGGATTTTTAGAAATTCATGGAACTGAGATTTTGAGAAACGAACAATGTGGAAAACAGGCCATGCCACATTAAAATAGAGCTTTGGTCACAGTGGTGCTTTTAGGGCATGGCTTAAAAGTGACAGGTCTATGCAAGATGGGTTGAATTGTGGCAAGGCAATTAGGCCCCAAAACAAACAATGGTACCTTTGTTACAAACATTTATGGATGAGCAAACATTTATGGATGATGCAATGCATATTTCATTTCAACAATACACAGGAAACTGTGATAATACACAGAAAAATGGGCAATGATGGATCCACAGGGCTACTAGGTCAATACAGTGGCAATAATAGCAATATATCGTGTGACAGTGTGAGGTCTTGCCACTGTGGGCTCCAGAGTTTGGAGATTTCAAAGGGTTGTGAGAGGGAAGAAACCTCCAACCCAGTGCCCAGGTTTTGTGTCCAAGTGACTACAGCTTTTTAATGATAGACTTGGACATAGCTTTGGGCTCCCATTAAGAGACAAGTGTGTGCTCCTGTCAAGAGGCAGGCGTACTCCCATTTGGAGAGGTCCTTCAGTCAAGAGACAGGCGTATTCCCATTTGGAGAGGTGCACTACTCAGGAGAGAGGCGTACTCCCATTTGGAGAGGTGCTCTACTCAGGAGAGAGGCGCACTCCCATTTGGAGAGGTGCACTACTCAGGAGAGAGGTGTACTCCCATTTGGAGAGGTGCACTACTCAGGAGAGAGGCGCACTCCCATTTGGAGAGGTGCACTGCTCAGGAGAGAGGCGTACTCCCATTTGGAGAGGTGCACTACTCAGGAGAGAGGCGTACTCCCATTTGGAGTGGTGCACTACTCAGGAGAGAGGCGTACTCCCATTTGTTGAGGTGCACTACTCAGGAGAGAGGCACTCCCATTTGGAGAGGTGCACTACTCAGGAGAGAGGCGTACTCCAATTTGGAGAGGTGCTCTACTCAGGAGACAGGCGTACTCCCATTTGGAGAGGTGCACTACTCAGGAGAGAGGCGTACTCCCATTTGGAGAGGTGCACTACTCAGGAGAGAGGCGTACTCCCATTTGGAGAGGTGCACTACTCAGGAGAGAGGCGTACTCCAATTTGGAGAGGTGCTCTACTCAGGAGACAGGCGTACTCACATTTGGAGAGGTGCTCCAGTCAAGAGACAGGCGTAATACCATTTGGAGAGGTGCTCCAGTCAAGAGACAGGTGTACTCCCATATGGACAGGTGCTCCAGTCAAGAGAAAGGGGTACTCCCATTTGGAGAGGGGCTCTACTCAGGAGACAGCACTCCATGTTGGAGGGGAGATTCCGTACCCCTAGGCCTGAGAAAGTCAGGACAGCTAAGCTTGAAGCTCCAAAAAAGCACAAACTTAAAAAAATCAATAGTTCTCTATGGTGCCTGTTCACACCCGATCAAGCGAACAGGCACCATAAAGAACAATTGATTTTTTAATTTTGAGCTTTTTTGGAGCTTCAAGCTACAAAACACTCAATTGTAAATTTAGCTTCAGGGAGTCTGTGAGTCTCGGAGGAGTGAGAGAGCCCAGGGTGTCAGAAAAACCCAAACTGAGAGGCCAGGGACTGGGCCAGTGCAGCATGGTGCTGCAAATGAATCAGCTGGGTGAGCCAGGAGTGCTGAGAGACGGATGCAACTGGAAACAAAGGTATTCTTTAAGGTGCTCTGAGAGACCAGGAGACAAGAACCAAGGATAAAGCCTGAGCAGCGGTGCTACTGAAGAGGGATTCAGGTGGCTTGGCATTTTTTATCACTGTCTTTTTTGTTTTTTTTTGCTTTTCTGAAAATCTCCTGTGTGGAAGACTACTTTGTGTAACTTTGATTTTGTGTTTATTCACTTTAATACCAGGCATTTTCATCCCATTCCCACCCAGGCCAATTTTCAGCTTTCAGAGCTGTCACACTTTGAATGACAATTGCACAGTCATGCAAAATGTTTTCACACAAATAGAGCTTTCTTTTGGTGGTATTTACCGTATTTTTCGCTCCATAAGACGCACCTGACCATAAGACGCACCTAGGTTTTAGAGGCAGAAAACAGGAAAAAAAAAATTCTGAACTAATGGACTGCAGACATAGTACAGGAGATGACCAGAGACTGCGGACATAGTACAGGGATGACCAGAGACTGCGGACAGCACAGGGATGACCAGAGACTGTGGACAGCACAGGGATGACCAGAGACTGCGGACATAGTACAGGAGATGACCAGAGACTGCGGACAGCACAGGGGTGACCAGAGACTGCGGACATAGTACAGGAGATGACCAGAGACTGCGGACAGCACAGGGGTGACCAGAGACTGCGGACATAGTACAGGAGATGACCTGAGACTGCGGACATAGTACAGGAGATGACCAGAGACTGCGGACAGCACAGGGATGACCAGAGACTGTGGACATAGTACAGGAGATGACCAGAGACTGTGGACAGCACAGGGATGACCAGAGACTGCGGACAGCACAGGGATGACCAGAGACTGCGGACAGCACAGATGACTGCTGACCTTTGGGGAGGTGGGGAGCGGGTACCTGAATTTGACAGGTACCCGCTCTTACTTCCGCAGAGTTTTTGTTTGATCTTACCTGTTCCTCGATCCAGCCGCGCGCTGTCTTCCCGGCTTCTGTAATGGCGCTCGGCATGACAGCCGGGTGCCCAGTGCGCATGAGCGAGGAGCACTTGCGCTTTGTGATTGGTCCGGTGGCTTCTGGGATCTGTCATGTGTCCCAGGTACCGCCTTACCATTCACAAAAAGCACTGCTTCTTGCGCATGCGCACTTGGCACCCGGCTGTCATGCCCAGTGCCCACACTACAGAAGCCGGAAGACAGCACGCCGCTGGATAGAGGAACAGGTAAGATCAAAGAACAAATTCAGGTACCCGCTCCCCACCTCCCCAAAGGTCAGCAGTCATCTCCATAAGGTCCCGCTGCAGAGCTGAGCGGCCGGCCCGGTATTCTGACACGGCCGCGGTGGAAATACCGGACCGGCCGCTCCATATTCGCTCCATAAGACGCACTGACATTTTCCCCCCTTTTTTGGGGGGAAAAAAGTGCGTCTTATGGAGCGAAAAATACGGTAATCACCACTGTTTTTTATATTTTTTGCTAAATAAATGAAAAAAAGACCCCAAAAAAGTGTTTTTCTTCATTTCTGTTATAACATTTTGCAAATAAATATTTTTTCTACATAAATTTAGGCCAAACTGTATTCTGCTAAATCTCTTTGATGAAAATAACCTAAATAAGTGTATATTATTTAGTCTGTAGGAGAGTTTTATAGAGCCCACAAACTATGGTATCAATCAATGCTGATGTACTGTACTGACACCCCATGTCATTTCTTAAGGCCCGAAAATGCCAGGATGGTACAAATATCACCCAAATGACCCCTTTTTGGAAAGTAGACAGTCGAAGGTATTTAGTAAGAGGCATTTGGAGTTTTTAAAAAAATTTGTCACAGTATTTGGAAAAGAAATTTAAAAAAAGTTTTCTTTCAATTTTTTTTTCACATACTGTCACCAATGCAGTACAGCATCATCATAAAACTGGTCTGGTGGTGATCAGGGACACTGCCAGGCATTTGTGGTGCGGTTGCAACGCGGTTGAAACACGGTTGCGAGGCGGTTGCAGAGCGTTAATACCATTTAACTTCATTATAGGAGATTGTGGTGTGGTTTTAACGCTTGGAAAATACCTATCAACCGCCTCAAAACCGCGCATGGGGCATTTTGGGAGCATTAAAAATGCTTCACAAACACCTGTCAAACGCTATAGGGGCATTTGGTAAGAGTTAGGCTACGTTCACACTAGCCTTGTGTGCAGGCGGCAGAGAGGCGTTTGGGAAGCGTTTTTACTGCTTCCCAAACGCCTCTGCCAATTCTGCACATTACAGCACATGGTGCTGTTCTAACGGGAGCGTTTGCGTCGCGTCGCGTTGCGTCGCAGCAAAACAGACGCCTCTGGTCGAGTCAGGAGGCTTTGAAGCCTCCTATTCTTGTCTATGGTGCCGCTCCGCAAACGCCCGGCCGGCGTTTGCGGTGCGGTTGCGACGCGGTTGCGGGGCGTTTGCGGAGCGGTAACACCACTCAAACTGTATTATAGGCGTTTGTGGGGCGTTATTAACGCTCGTAAAACGCCTAGCAACCACCACTAAACCGCGCATGCGGCGTTTGCCGAGCGTTAAAAAACGCTCCACAAATGCCGGACCAACGCTTGCCAAACGCTATAGGGGCGTTTGGCAAGCGTTGGTAAAACAGCCAAGTGTGAACGAGCCCTTAGAAATAAAGTCAAGTGTGAACGAGCCCTAACGCCCATACTAAAGCTCATTAACACCTGTCCAATGCCCATACTAAAGCTCATTAACACGAATCTAATGCCCATACTAAAGCTCATTAACGCCTGTCTAATGCCCACACTAAAGCTCATTAACGCCTGTCTAACGCCCACACTAAAGCTCACTAACGCCTGTCTAACGCCCACACTAAAGCTCACTAACGCCTGTCTAACGCCCATACTAAAGCTCATTAACGCCTGTCTAACGCCCATACTAAAGCTCATTAACGCCTGTCTACCGCCCATACTAAAGCTCATTAAACACCTAACGCCCATACCAAAGCTCATTAACGCCTGTCTACTGCCCATACTAAAGCTCATTAACACAACGCCCATACTAAAGCTCATTAACACCTGTCTAACGCCCATCCTAAAGCTCATTAACGCGTGTATAATGCCCATACTAAAGCTCATTAACACCTGTCTAACGCCCATACTAAAGCTCGTTAACACCTAACGCCCATACTAAAGCTCGTTAACACCTAACGCCCATACTAAAGCTCGTTAACACCTAACGCCCATACTAAAGCTCGTTAACACCTAACGCCCATACTAAAGCTTATTAACGCCTAACTCCCATACTAAAGCTCATTAACGCCTGTCTAACGCCCATACTAAAGCTCATTAACGCCTGTCTAACGCCCATACTAAAGCTTATTAACGCCTGTCTAACGCCCATACTAAAGCTCATTAACACCTAACGCCCATACTAAAGCTCATTAACGCCTGTCTAACGCCCATACTAAAGCTCATTAACGCCTGTCTAACGCCCATACTAAAAGCTCATTAATGCCTGTCTAATCCCATCCTTCTTTCAGCTATCTCCTCACCCACCTCTCCAGTTTCACTTTGGCTAAGGTCACTATTGTAGTTAGCCAATGGGCAGGCCAGAGTATGAAGTGAATTGCAGCTAAATTCTAGCTACAAAGTTTCCATCTCTTCCAGTTAGGGAATGAGGGCCCCTTTTGGTTGACAGAAGCGTTTGAGCCCTCACATCATTTAACTTTATTATCGCAAAAGCCGCTGTGCTGCCACAATTGTTCATGTACTGCTACGGTTTCCGGTGTATTGTCACGATAGCCCCTCTATATTTTCACCTTAGCCGCTGGATGGCCACAACTGTCCATGTACTGCTAGTGTTGTTCGTGAGTTGTCACAATAGCCACTGTATTGCCTCAATTGTCTATTCCATGTACTGCTAGTGTGTCAGGGCTCCAGGTATGACCAGAGGTGTGTGGACTGACACAGGGAAACGCAGGCTTCAGATATGGTATAAACAATATAATTTATTAAGACTAACAATACAAAACGCAGTGCAAAACTAAACATAAACACAGTGCAAACAAACCAAACCACCCACCGATAACAATACATACAATACAAAGAGTAGTCAGGCAATGGAGCGGCAGGCACCGGGCCACCAGGCGGGGCGGCAGGCACCGGGCCACCAGGCGGGGAGGCAGGCACCGGGCCACCAGGCGGGGCGGCAGGCACCGGGCCACCAGGCGGGGCGGCAGGCACCGGGCCCCCCGGCAGGGCGGCAGGCACCGGGCCCCCAGGCGGAGCGGCAAGCACCGGGCCCCCAGGCGGAGCGGCAGGCACCGGGTCATCTGGCAAGACAGCGGGCACCGAGTCATCTGGCAAGACCGCGGGCACCGAGTCATCTGGCAAGACCGCGGGCACAGAGTCATCTGGCAAGACCGCGGGCACAGAGTCACCAGGCACGACAGCGGGCTCCGAGTCAACTGGCACGACAGCGGGCACTGGGTTATCAGGCATCGGGTCATCTGGCTCGACAGCGGGCATCGGGTCATCTGGCATCAGGTCATCTGGCTCGACAGGGGGTACCGGGTCATCAGGCATTAGATCGTCTGGCTCGACAGTGGGCATCGGGTCATCAGGCACGACAGTGGGCATCGGGTCACCAGGCATGACAGTGGGCACTGTGTCATCAGGCATTGGATCGTCTGGCTCGACAGCGGGCATCGGGTCACCAGGCATCAGGTCATTTGGCTCGACAGCAGGCACCGAGTCATCTGGCAAGACAGTGGGCACCGAGTCATCAGGCACGACAGCGGGCATTGGTTCACCAGGCATCAGGTCATCTGGCTCGACAGCGGGCACCGAGTCATCTGGCAAGACAGCGGGCATCGGGTCATCAAGCAAGACAGCGGGCTCCGAGTCATCTGGCAAGACAGCGGGCATCAGGTCATCAAGCAAGACAGCGGGCACCGAGTCATCTGGCAAGACAGCGGGCATCGGGTCATCAGGCATCAGGTCATCTGGCTTGACAGAGGGTACCGGGTCATCGGTTCGACAGCGGGCATCGCGTCACCAGGTATTGGATCATCTGGCTCGACAGCGGGCATTGGGTCACCAGGCATTGGATTGTCTGGCTCGAAAGCAGGTACTGGGTCATCGGGCATTGGATCGTCTGGCTCGACAGCAGGCATCGGATCACCAGGCATCAGGTCATCTGGCTCGACAGCTGGCATCGGGTCATCAGGCACGACAGCGGGCATCGGGTCACCAGGCATCAGGTCATCTGGCTCGACAGCGGGCACCGAGTCACCTGGCATGATAGGATCATTAGGATGGATCAGTTCATCAGGCTGGGTACAGACATCAGGCTGGGTAGAGACATCAGGCTGAATTGCTGGTGCCGAGGCACCAGGTTGAACCACGGAAGGCGGGTTCTCAGACAGCAGGCTGACCGGTTTGGATACTGGCAGGATGGTACTGGTTGGAAAGAATTTTCGCTTTTTTCTGGTTTTAGTTACTGGAGCACTGTAAGTAAACGCAGGTCTGTAAACAAATGGAGCAGCTAAAGACAGAGAAGAGCTGGAGGACGGAGCAGTTGCTACAGAGGACTTCTTTACAGGGTTAAAGAAAGGATAGGTGCAGCGAGTGGGAGCAGGGGACTGGTATGTGGTAGTTAGCAAAGTATACTGGGCCATCACTGGGGGTGCTGTCGGGGATGCAGGAAGAGTGCCTTGAGCAGAGGAATGATGTTGCAAGCTGACTGAGGCTGGGTGCAACAAATCTGTCCATGTCTGCAGTACTGGTTGAACAAAACTCAGCTTACACATAGCCTGTCTGACCAAAGACTGCACTGCGTTTATGCAATCCATAAGCACGTGATGGACAAGCTGCATAATGCTCATGGAAGCAATCTGGATCATCCTCTAACAACCATACCAGTGATTCCACTTGATCCACACTAAATGGGGGGAAAAAGTCATTCCTGCTTTCAGGGGTACAGGACCGAGCCAACTCAGCACAAACCTGGATCAATGGCTGCTCCTCAGAAAACTCTGTGCCCTGATCTACTAGGCAATGACCGATCCTTATACACCCTAGTAGTTGATCCCTGGGATACTCCTTCAGAGTCTGATAAGCATAGTCTTTGTCATCAAACACTAGCAGAGATAAATACACCACCTTATCAAGATCCATCCTACCCAGCAACAATAAGCCAAGATGGCTTCCCTGTGCAGCCACTTCTGGTCAGGATTGGCCTTGCTGTAATGTCAGGGCTCCAGGTATGACCAGAGGTGTGTGGACTGACACAGGGAAACGCAGGCTTCAGATATGGTATAAACAATATAATTTATTAAGACTAACAATACAAAACGCAGTGCAAAACTGAACATAAACACAGTGCAAACAAACCAAACCACCCACCAATAACAATACATACAATACAAAGAGTAGTCAGGCAAGCTGGGTCAGTAGCAAACGGGCAAACGGAGTACCAGGAACAGGCGGGAGAGTGGTCGGGGTCACAAGCTGGGTTCAGTAACTCACGGGCAGTGCGGTACAGAGGGTCGGGCAGAGAATGGTCAGGGTCACAAGCCAGGGATCAAGCAGGAGAAGTCAGCAGAGGTCAGGATCAGGCAGGGTCGGCAACAAGTCAGACAGGAACAGGAATACAGGATACAAGGTACAGGGGCCCATGGAAAAACACACACCAAGGCCCTGACTGTGAGTCTGGCCATTCCTTAAATACAACCCCTGCAATCAGCTTCAGGTGTTTGGCCGATTGCAGGGGTGAGTCTCTGATTGCTGAGAGCACCCGCTGGCCAGCCCTGGTACTGCAGCCCACAAGGCAGGTGAGTCCCACCATTATTGGCAAGTCCATTCCTGACATAGTGTCACCTGTGCATTGTCACAGTAGCCCCTTTATTGCCACAAATGTCCATGCACTGCAAGTGTTGCTGGTGTGTTGTCACTGTATAGTCCCTGTATTTCTACAATATACCTGTATTTCTTCTCCATATGAGTGAACAAATCAACACGTATGACAATATGTACACTTACATATAACGAATAGACATATTAGGATTACCACTCATACACCACATTGCCCTGAAGGAGGTCCTTCTCTGGCGGATGGAAACTCTTCCCTCTGATTTGGCAAGGTCAGTGTGCAGGTGTTGCCCAGAAGTGATTTGAAGCGCCTATGCACTCTGTTCCGTGGAAAACAAAGAGCTGGAGGTGGTGGGAGAGGCATCGCCTGACCATAGGGGAGACTGCAGAAGCAGTGCTTGGTCATTCTGTGGTTCTCTAGCTCTGTTCTGATATGGCTGAGTGTAGTAATGAATGATGAAAGAATGTAAACGGCTTAGGAAAATGCCTAAATGTGATTTATAAATGCAGGAAATCTTTCAAGGGTGGAAATTTGTAAAACTGTTTAAATTTTCTGCTTAGCCCCTAAATTTAATTTAACATATATGCCTCAAAGTCTGAAGCTGACTGGGCTGCTAAGATGCAGTTAGCGAAAGTCCTTCACCGGATATAAAGAATATTTTATTGTCAGTACCCGAACCTCTTTAAGATCATTGATGGACATACCTACCACAGACAACCAGGAGGATCTCATACAGCTTCTTTTACCAAAACTTTTATAAAAACTTTTCATGGTAATGTCCTTTACATCACTCATAGTTGTTATGCTCTGTAAAACGGGCACATATCACAAGACAGATTTGAACAAAATCCCAAGGTCCTATTTACCCACTGCCTGTCCTGGGTACTCACATTCTCACTCCAATGCCGGGGTGTTCTTTAACCCATGAAAAGTCAATGCTGGTGCATTCTTTAACCTTCAGGACACCAACGTTGGGGCTTTCTTCAACACGCAGGAACCCATTGCTGGAGTGTTTTTTAACCCACAGGAAACCAATGCTGGGGAATTTTTTAACTTGCAGTAAACCAATGCTGGAACAGTCATTAACCACACAGGAAACCAGTGCCAGGCCGCTCTTTAACTCACAGAAAACCAATACTGAGAATTTTTAAGGTAGCAGGAAACCAATATTGAGATGTTCTTTAACCCGAAGCTAGGATGTTCTTTAGGCAAATTCTTTAAGCCTTCTTTTTAATGACCACTGACATTGGTCCACTTCTGCTGCCCACTAACCACTAACACTGGGGAATGTGTGGCCTCACTGAACACCAATACCAGGGCTTTGATCCTTTTATGGACACCTACATTGGGTAGTTTTTCTTCCACAGTGACCAATGCCAGAGCACTCCTTAATCTAAGTGTTATGTGTGTCTGTGAGGCTTACAGAGTTATGTGAAACCTTCTGTGTATAGCAACCCCCCCCACCCAATACTCACCTGAGCCCCATTGCAATCCAGTGATGTGCATGAGAGCTTTGGCTCTCTGGGGACTTTCCCTCCTCATTGGCTGAGATAGCAGTGGGAGCCATTGGCTCCTGCTGCTATTAATCAATTTATGGGAGTCCCCAGGCAGGAGGCCTGGCAGTGTGGGAGATCAGCCTATAAATATGAGCGAGCCTGACCAGCAAGGGGAGTTGGGGGGAAGATGCAGTGAGGAAATCCTGTTGGTGTGGAGCCTGGGAAGGGGCCCTGGAGAAGGGGGGTCTACGTACAGCCTGGGAGCTGGAAAGTGGGAACTCCACAGTCTGCCAGGGAAGGACAGCCTGTCAGCGGGTGAAGAAGCCAGCCCAGCATAAGGCCTGAAAGCAGCTTCACCTTTTAAAGCTACAGGAACAGGAAAATGTGAGTACCTCTACACCCCCTGGGCCTACAAAGGAGAGGGCACTCAGGTGCCATACCCAACTAGTTCTCCCTCGGACAGCATTCTTATGTGTCTTGGAATCCCTTGCCCTGGGATATTCTTCATGACAACCAGGTGAATGAGATTTTCATCTGGGGTCTGAAGAGGATTCATTTAAGGGGACTGAGTACTCCTAGTAAGGACTGTGTGCCAATCGATTAAGAAGCAAGAGCCACTCCAGAGGGAGTAGAAAGCCCAGGATTACATTTTTCTGCTTTTTGTATATAGGACGTTTGTCCTCCAAGTTGTTTCAGTTCCATTGGGCATCCCATATACCCATAGACCCCATCCAAGTTGTTAATCCCTAAAAAAACAACAAAAAACAAGCTCATGGACTGTTTACTGACTTTGGATGCAAGAATGGAAAATGAGTGTTGTCTAGCTGTGCAGGAAAATAGGGGGACCCAAAATCAGCAGCCTTCAAAAAGGTAGCACTACAGTGGTGTTTAAAAAGCAGAACAAATATGTATGAAAAATGTATCCCTTTAAATCTTATGGAATGTTTCACACCAATGGACTGTGGGTGCAGTGCATTTTTAAAAGTCCTGCATGCTGCATTTTTAGTGCATGTTTAAAAAGCACACCAAAATCGTACCTCCCCAGTGAAATAAATCAAAATGGCCTTGAAAATGCACTGTACTTGCATTTTTGGTGTGCTTTTTTGAGTCACGTCCATGTTTCACAGGTGCATGATTGGAGTCATGAAGCCAGATATTGTATCAAAAACGTGCCAAAACTGCATCAAAAATGCACGTGTTTTTACTGCTTTCATTCAATTGTCACAAACGTGCACAACACACAGTGAAGGACGCAGACTCCATTTTGTTAAGAGTATCCATTTTCTCCCCTCACTCCCTCCCCCTCCCTCTCCGAGAGGAGACATTTGGCAAGCGTGTGTGTGTGTGCTGGTTGTGGGTCACTGGCAGGCCAAGGCATCTCTGAGCTAGGTGCCTAGCTGTCTCGGAAAGCTGTACCATTTCACACCTCGGAAGAGATAAGGCAAGCTTTCTCCTGAGTTGAGAGAAATTCCACCCTAATAAAACCTAACTCAGCGTAGGTGACAGAATCAGATAACCTCGGTTAAAACCATTTTTCCCCTATGTCTCATATCTTGGAATATAAGAGACTTACATAAAAAGCGAACATATCGTCAGATGGACAATGAGCATGTGAACAGTTTGACTCGACTTGTCTCAGACACACAGGAAAGCAGAAAAATAGATCTCGTGAACCGTTTAGTTTGCACTTTCATAATTCATATCTAATCGATCCTCAGACTTGCCTGCATAATAATCTACCCGCGGGTCGAATGTCACTTGTGCAGATGAAAAGTTATGGGCAAAATATGAGTTATGGGAGATTTTTGCTCTAATTGAGGCATCCACCCATCTCTCCATGCCCTAAGCGGAGCTTGGTCCTTGACTGCAGAGCCACCCCCTACTGGGGACTACAAAACAGGCTGTCAGGCCTAAGATTAAGGAAGTTGAAGATGTCTCCCATTTTAACATCAATACCACCTGGGGGAGACCCGTGCCCCTTCTGCTCAGAAACTTGATCTGCTTACATCCAAGGCTTAATGGCAAGTACCTTAACCCTTTAACCTCTCTCTATTATCTCTTTACTGTGCTGTTATGCTCTGTATATATATATATATATATATATATATATATATATATATATATATATATCTTAGTTACATCCTTTTTCTGGAAATATTTTTATTACACCCGTTTGACCTTTTAGTAATAAATCTTTCTTTCTGAAAGTGTTGAACTGTTTCTATACATCTGTATTGCAATTTACAAATCCCTGCCTCTAAAGAGAATGCTACTGTTTGCTTAACCCTCTGTATAACAGGCCTGTGTTATGACCGTTTTATACAGACGATTATCTCAATCATTATAGTGTTTTAGCTGATACCGCCGAGTTTCCTCTTTCTCTGTACAAAAAGGAGTTGGTGGCAGTGTGAAGGGTTAATTGCGTAATTAACCTGACCCAGTAACAATCGCCCAGACTGCCGGTACATCGATTGTGGCCCATTAGCTGGAAAATCGTTGTGCAGGGTGCAGCTGGGTGGGGCATTGTGACGCACGTCACATCGCGGTTTTAGATCGGCTAGTCCTTTGGTCACAAGTTTGGGTCTGGGGTATGACGCCGCGATCAAGACACACTGTACTTGCGTTTTTGGTGTGCTTTTTTGAGGCACATATCCATGTTTCACAGGTGCATGATTGGAGTCATGAAGCCAGTAATTGTATCAAAAACGTGCCGAAACTGCATCAAAAATGCACATGTGTTTTTACTGCTTTCATTCAATGGAGCGGTGTTAAAGGGCCCTAAGACAAATGCAGATCAGTTCTAACTGGCAAACAATAAAAAGCACCGCATACTACGCTGTGTATGACCTGAAGGACTGATATGCAGATACCCCACTAGTAGAAGAAACCTAATCATGCCAACAAGTAAAAAATGACTTCAGGTAAATGTTACAATAAAAACACAAAATGAGGTCTCACTGAACATCCATGACAGTTCCTTTGAAATGCCATCCTCTCTGGACAGTAAATGAAAGACTTGCAATACATGACCTTTACTTAAGATGCTTATCATCATACTGCAGACATTTCTCAATACACACTATGCAGAGATAAACCTGATCCTTTCATGTGGGATACTGCAAACAGCACTGATTAATTTAATGACATTATAAATATAGTAACACTATAGGAACATCTGAACTAACCACTAATAAACCTGATACGGAAACAGTGTGGCCTTGAAGATATTCTGACAAGTTCATAACTGGCCAACAAGGGTCATGAAGGACAAGGAAAGACTGAGAAGTTTCACGGGATGAGCCATGGACCCTGCTACTCAAACAGCTGTTTCTTTTGCTAGTGGAGACTAAGCCCGGGTTCACACTGAATGTATGAATGTATAATGCAAAATGTATAGCTCAAATTGCACAGCACAGAATTCACATGTGATTTTCACAGGAATGCACTGCGGTTCCTGTGGAAATCACATGCGATATGCCGCACTGCAAAAGTGTAAACCCGGGCTAAGAGGTAGTTGGGGTTTTGCCATGGAGTTTGGACTTAGCTGCTGACTACCTCCAAGTCACTAAACAGTCACAAAATAGGATAGGTGCCAGGTAACAGAAAATCAGAACATGAGAGAGGCATGCGGTACAGAGTAACTGGTAGAAGAGGCGGAGCCTTGAGGCTGCCGATGCAGTGGGACTGAGACTGCAGGTGCAGCACAGGCTAATACAGTGGATGAGGCAAGGATGTAGCAAAGCTTCTGACTGTGGATGCAGTGGAGACTGTGGGTTTAATGGTGGAACAGCAGAGGTTCGTACTGTGTATGCAGTGGAGACTGTGGGTTTAATGGTGGTACAGCAGAGGTTCGTACTGTGGATGCAGTGGAGACTGTGGGTTTAATGGTGGTACAGCAGAGGTTCGTACTGTGGATGCAGTGGAGACAAAAGGTGTAGCAGAGACTATGGGCGGCAGATGCATTGGAGGTTCAGACTGCGAATGCAGTGGGGACTGCAGAGGCAATAGAAACTTTGCAGTGGGTGCTGTGAACACTTGACTGGGGGCGCAGAAGAACTTTGGCTATGGGTGCAGCAGAGGCTTGGCTGTGGGTGCAGCAGAACCTTGGCTGTGGGTGCAGCAGGGGCTTGGCTGTGGGTGCAGCAGAGGCTTGGCTGTGGGTGCAGCAGAGGCTTGGCTGTGGGTGCAGCAGAACCTTGGTTGTGGGTGCAGTATAGGCTTGGCTGTGGGTGCAGTAGAGGCTTGGCTGCGGATTCAGTAGAGGCCTGGCTGCGGGTGCGGTGGAGGTTCAGCTGCAGGAGCAGTGCATACTTAGCTGTGGATTCAGCAGTAGTTTGGCTGCAGGTGCAGTGGAGGCTCGGCTGCGGGTGCAATGCATACTTAGCTGTGGATTCAGCAGAAGTTTGACTGTAGGTGCGCTGGAGGCTCAGCTGTGGGTGCAATGCATACTTAGCTGTGGATTCAGCAGAAGCTTGGTTGTAGGTGTGGTGGACGCTCGGCTGCAGGTGCAATGTATACTTAGCTGTGGATTCAGCAGAAGTTTAGCTGGAGGTGCGGTGGAGGCTCGGCTGTGGGTGCAATGCATACTTAGCTGTGGATTCAGGAGAAGCTTTGCTGTCGGTGAGGTGGAGGCTCGGCTGCAGGTGCAATGCATACTTAGCTATGGATTCAGCAGAAATTTGGCTGTAGGTACGGTGGAGGCTTGGCTGCTGGTGAAATGCATACTTCGCTGTGGATTCAGCAGAAGCTTGGCTGTGGGTGCGGTGGAGGCTCAGCTGCAGGTGCAATGCATACTTAGATGTGGATTCAGCAGAAGCTCGGCTGCAGGTGCGGTGGAGGCTCGGCTGCAGGTGCGGTGGAAGCTCGGCGGCGGAAGCTCGGCGGTGGGTGCAGTGCATACTTAGCTGTGGATTCAGCAGAAGCTTGGCTGTAGGTGCAGTGGAGGCTCGGCTGCGGGTGAAATGCATACTTAGCAGTGGATTCAGAAGCTCGGCTGCAGGTGCGGTGGAAGCTCGGCTGCAGGAGCAGTGCATACTTAGCTGTGGATTCAGCAGAAGCTTGGCTGTAGGTGCGGTGGAGGCTCGGCTGCAAGTGTGGTGGAGGCTTGGCTGCAGGTGCGGTGCATACTTAGTTGTGGATTCAACAGAACCTTGGCTGTAGGTGCGATGGAGGCTCAGCTGCGAGTGCAGTGGAGGCTCGGCTGCAGGTGCAATGCATACTTAGCTGTAGATTCAGCAGAACCTTGGCTGTAGGTACGGTGGAGGCTCAGCTGCAGGAGCAATGCATACTTAGCTGTAGATTCAGCAGAAGCTTGGCTATGGGTGCGGTGGTGGCTCGGCTGCAAGTGTGGTGGAGGCTTGGCTGCAGGTGCGGTGCATACTTAGTTGTGGATTCAGCAGAACCTTGGCTGTAGGTGCGATGGAGGCTCGGGTGCAGTGCATACTTAGCTGTGGATTCAGCAGAACCTTGGCTTTAGGTACAGTGGAGGCTCGGCTGCGGGTGCGGTGGAGGCTCGGCTGCAGGTGCAGCGCATACTTAGCTGTGGATTCAGCAGAACGTTGGCTGTAAGTGCAGTGGAGGCTCGGCCGCAGCTGAAGAGGAGGTCCATCTGTGGATGCAGCACAAGTTGCCTGTAGGTGCAGTGGTGGTGCCTGTCCTAACAAAGAACTAAGCTGCACATTGCCATCTATTCAAGGCAAAATAAGCTTGCCTACAGTTTCTAATGTATTAACTTAGTTCAAAGAAACAACTACAAATGTAATAAATATTTAAACAAAAATATTTTTACGTATGCTGTGAGAACAAGAATACATAACAAATATATCGGGGGATTCTCAAGTTTGACAAAAAGTGGACATAGACTTTAAATTTAAAAAAAAGGACCCTTCAAGCTGGAAAGAGAATTAGCAGCATTACTACCGCTACAGGGCAGCAGGAATGCAAAAAAACTTGTGTATATACTGCATTTCTGGGTAGGGGCCGTGCACACATACGACGGCCCCATCTGCACCGCGGCTGGTGGCTATAGATGTCGATCACCGGGTCCTGGCACAGCAAAGAAATACACAGCAGCATGTTTACATAGTAAAACACACACAGCACATACAGTAGAACAGCACACAGTTAACCCTTTGAATGCCCCACGTGTTAACCCCTTGCTGCCCAGTGTCATTAGTGCAGTGTCAGTGCTTTTTATTAGCATTGATCACTGTATTAGTGTCATTGGGATGTCAGTGGCAGTCAGTTCCCCCCCAGTGTTAGAATGCCCACCGCAGTCCCACAGTCCCACTATAAGTCACTGATCGCCACCATTACAAGTATTAAAAAAAAAAATTCCAGTACATATACTGCCATTTGTGGATGCAATAACTGTCACATGAACCAATTAATTTACATGTATTGGGATTTTTTTTAGCATATATGTAGCGGAATACATTTTGGCCTAAATTTATGACGAAATTAGATTTTTTTAAATCTTTTACTAAATATGTTTTATAGCAAAAAGTCAAAAATGTTGTTTTTTTTTTTTTTGCAAACCTGTTGGTCTTTTTACCACCAAAAGAAAGCTCTATTTGTGAGGGAAAAAAAGGGCATACATTTTCATTTGGGTGCAACGTTGCATGACCGCGAAATTCTCCGTTAAAGTAATACAGCACCGTATCGCAAAAATGGCCTGGTCGGGGGGGGTAAATCTTCTGGAGGGCAAGTAGTTAATACTGTTAGATTGTAAGCTCCAAGGAGCAGGGCCCTCCTAACCCTCTTGTATTGAACTGTATTGTTGCTGTATGTCTCCCGTTATATTGTAAAGCGCTGAGCAAACTGTTGGCGCTATATAAATCCTCTTAATTGTCAGTTAAAGTAACGCAGCGCCGTATTGCAAAAAATGGCCTGGTCAGGAGAGGGGTAAATCCTCTGAAGGGCAAGTGGTTAATACTCCTAGATTGTAAGCTCCAAGGAGCAGGGCCCTCCTAAACCTCTTGTATTGAACTGTATTGTTGCTGTATTGTCTCCCTTTATATTGTAAAGCGCTGAGCAAACTGCTGGCGCTATATAAATCCTGTATAATAATAATAATATATTGTAAAGTGCTGAGCAAACTGTTGGCGCTATATAAATCCTGTATAATATTAATATATTGTAAAGCGCTGAGCAAACTGTTGGCGCTATATAAATCCTGTATAATAATAATATATTGTAAAGCGCTGAGCAAACTGTTGGCGCTATATAAATCCTGTATAATAATAATATATTGTAAAGCGCTGAGCAAACTGTTGGCGCTATATAAATCCTGTATAATATTAATATATTGTAAAGCGCTGAGCAAACTGTTGGCGCTATATAAATCCTGTATAATAATAATATATTGTAAAGCGCTGAGCAAACTGTTGGCGCTATATAAATCCTGTATAATAATAATAATATATTGTAAAGTGCTGAGCAAACTGTTGGCGCTATATAAATCCTGTATAATAATAATAATATATTGTAAAGTGCTGAGCAAACTGTTGGCGCTATATAAATCCTGTATAATAATAATAATATATTGTAAAGCGCTGAGCAAACTGTTGGCGATATATAAATCCTGTATAATAATAATATATTGTAAAGTGCTGAGCAAACTGTTGGCGCTATATAAATCCTGTATAATAAATTGTAAAGCACTGAGCAAACTGTTGGCACTATATAAATCCTGTATAATAATAATAATATATTGTAAAGTGCTGAGCAAACTGTTGGCGATATATAAATCCTGTATAATAATAATATATTGTAAAGCGCTGAGCAAACTTTTGGCGCTATATAAATCCTGTATAATAATAATATATTGTAAAGCGCTGAGCAAACTGTTGGCGCTATATAAATCCTGTATAATAATAATATATTGTAAAGCACTGAGCAAACTGTTGGCGCTATATAAATCCTGTATAATAATAATATATTGTAAAGCGCTGAGCAACTTATATAAATCCTGTATAATAATAATATATTGTAAAGCGCTGAGCAAACTGTTGGCGATATATAAATCCTGTATAATAAATTGTAAAGCGCTGAGCAAACTGTTGGCGCTATATAAATCCTGTATAATAATAATAATATATTGTAAAGTGCTGAGCAAACTGTTGGCGCTATATAAATACTGTATAATAATAATATATTGTAAAGCGCTGAGAAAACTGTTGGCGCTATATAAATCCTGTATAATAATAATATATTGTAAAGCGCTGAGCAAACTGTTGCCGCTATATAAATACTGTATAATAATAATATATTGTAAAGCGCTGAGCAAACTGTTGCCGCTATATAAATACTGTATAATAATAATATATTGTAAAGCGCTGAGAAAACTGTTGCCGCTATATAAATACTGTATAATAATAATATATTGTAAAGCGCTGAGAAAACTGTTGGCGCTATATAAATCCTGTATAATAATAATATATTGTAAAGCGCTGAGCAAACTGTTGCCGCTATATAAATACTGTATAATAATAATATATTGTAAAGCGCTGAGAAAACTGTTGGCGCTATATAAATCCTGTATAATAATAATATATTGTAAAGCACTGAGCAAACTGCTGGAAGCTACAAGACCCAGCATGCTCAATAAACAACATATTGTCAGCCGTGTGTTCTATGGTAGATACACAATACTGGCCCTGCCACTCCATCCAGGGCACAGTGGTCACATCGTTGACAGCTGGAAGCGCTATCATCAGACATGAGATAATATCATACATGCTGACATCAATTCAAGACAAGACTGAGAGTACGCAGCCAGCAGAGACCACAGAAGATAAGTCTGCGCTCCCAGATACATTTCTCACGACCCCAGAAGGCCAGCACTATCTGTTACCAGCACAAAGCGACTGTTCCAATGCCAGACCCATAATGCTAGTGTTTTCTCATTTAGCTCAGCAGTTTTCTGGCTACGCACCCACTGAATCACTGACGGTAAGCCAACTAAAGCTTCTAGCAAAAGCAAGAAAAGCGTCTGCAATCATCAGACTGAATCCAGGAAAGATTTCACAGCACAAATATTTGGACTGATCACTCCAATAGTTATAGCTACCTCCTGAAGACACCTCTCAATCAGTGTTCCGACTGATGGATCAGTGCGACACAGAGCCGGGCCATTTAGGGCTTGCTCACATAGGTGGCCAGGCGGGCAGTTAAAGCAAGTGGTTGAGCCGAGGGTTTTACCAGGGGCGGACTGACAACTTATGGGGCCCCCGGGCAATAGGGGATCATGGGGCCCCTGTGTCCTTGCCCAAACTCAAAAAAGCCTATGAAAAAGGTACCAGGGGCATCTCATGGGGCCCCCTACCGACCCCGGGCCCTCGGGCAGTGCCTGAGTTTCCAAATGGTCAGTCTGCCCCTGGGTTTTACTGACCCCCAACTACCCACATGAACCAGGACATGCAGCCACTCAGGGTTGTACACATGCCGTGGCAAAGATTCAGAAAACAAGCTGCATTTTGCATCTGGCCAGGTGGTACCACCACCAACATGAGCCATTCACGTGAATGCGGCCGAACTGCATTGCATGTAGTTGTATGGCGGTTGCGATGCAACCCCAGTCCATTGAATGGGTCATGTTTGGTGGTGGTACCATGAACCTGAATGCAAGATGTCGTTTAATTTTTGCTGCATCTGTCGTCATCTGTGGCTTGTCTTAGTTTAGAGAGGTGGTCAGGATTCAGTGCACCCGCTTCTCAACTACCTGTTATTGTCATAAACCTGGCCGTCCATGTAAACAAGCCCTAAGGCTAGGTTCACACCTATGCAGTTTAGGTGTGATCTGTTTCTGCAGTGCGTTTTGCGTTTTTGCACATGCATTTTTGATGCTGTTTGCGTTTTTTTAAATTTGTTGCTGGGCAGATTGATAGGCAAAATGCATCAAAAAGAACAGGCTGCATTTGTTCTATACAGAACTGTACTGGAACGCGGTAAAATGCATCAAAACTGTACCAAAACGCTCCAAAAACGCACTGGAACGCACATATTAATTTGAATTGAAGAAATAGAGAGGGGAAAAAATTTACTGGAATGCATAAAAAACGCACTGCAACATGTCAAAAATACATCAAAAATGCACCAAAACTCATCAAAAACGTGCATGCAAAAATGCATCCAGAGCGCATCTGGACTGCATTTCTATAGTGTGAACCGGCCCTAAGTGAATATGAATGGGGGTGACTTTATAATTATAAATTAGATGCTGCACTTGCAGAGCTTTAATGAAGAATGTGGCGGGGTCTGCATCCCTCTAGACATCCCTCTTCCGCCTGGCAGTAATAGGGTCATTGGTTTGAATCCCAACCATGCATGTTCTTCCTGTGCCTGTGTGGGTTTCCTCCGGGTACTCCGGTTTCCTCCCACACTCCAAAGATATGCTGGTAGGTTAATTGGATCCTGTCTAAACTGGCCCTAGTATGTGTATGTGTGAATGTAAGTTAGGGACCTTAGATTGTATGCCCCTTGAGGGTTAGGGACTGATGTGAATGTACAATATATATGTAAAGCGCTGCGTAAATTGACGGCGTTATATAAGTACCTGAAATAACAAAATAAAATAAATACATTTGCACCCAGACGTCCCATGCTCTATGTACTGCTATTCTATCATCCATGTTCCCTCTGTGGACTTGTCCGATGATGACTCTTGTCTCCAAAACCCTATTTCACTAATGGATTGGAAAGCAGAGGAAACACAAATTTGCAGACGGCAGGAAATGGCACGCTGGCTTTGTGGGCAAATTGTGCTCGGCTTTTACATAATTTAATACTTTGTCTCCTCTTTCTATTTTCTATTTAAGTGCCAAACTTACGGGATTCTGAATTTCACATTCATCAGATATCTGGGTTCAGATGTTCAGAGAACATTTAAAACGGCGATTAAAATATCTTTTTTCCCTCGCTCCGATCGCTCTCTGCCATGACGTACTGAAGTTTTTCTTTTCACACGGCTCTGTATAGCAACACGGCTCACTTTAATATCTCCTGTCTGTCCTCAGCCCACAGTCATGTGTTGACTTGTGGTTACAGAAATGAATTTACCAGCACTGCATCTATTCTGGGACGTCTGTGTTATCCTTGCAATGTACAATTGGGTTATGTTGTTCTGCGAGCAGGGGCGGACTGACCATTTGGAAACTTGGGCACTGCCCGAGGGCCCGGGGTCAGTAGGGGGCCCCATGAGATGCCCTTGGTACCTTTTTCATAGGCTTTTTTGAGTTTGGGCAAGGACACAGGGGCCCCATGATCCCCTATTGCCCGGGGGCCCCATGAGTTGTCAGTCTGCCCCTGTCTGCGAGTGTAAGGTGCCATGCACACCGGGCGTTTTGTTAACGCTGGTAACGTTAGCTGTGTAAAGTCACAATAAAAACATGCGTTTTTCAGCGTTTTTGTATTAGCGTTTAGCTGCTTTTTTTGTATTTGCGTTTTTTAGAGTTTTTTTTTTTACCAAAAAAAAAAACATTTTTATTAGTCAAAAAAAGTCCAAAAATGCTGGGTTGTCGTGATTTACTGCATTTTACAGTGTTAGAGCATTATAACAGCTAAAAAACTCTAGAAAACCACTAGTCCTGGTTTTTTTTCCAGCCCACAAACGTCCCTGCCATAAAACGTTGATTACAGTCTGTGTGCATGGACACATAGGATAACATGCTGGGGGGTTTACTGGCTGTAGAAAAAAACATTAAAAGCCAAAAACAGCCGCTGTAAAAACGTCCAGTGTGCATGAGGACTAAAGAAGCCAGGACAAACCTTTGGACCTCCAGTTGTGAAGGAACTAGATCTAGCATGCACTCACTGCCTACTCTTTATATGACAGATTCTGGAATTTTTTGAGAAGCTGGTTTACAAAGACTGGAGGAGAATTTCGATGTCTCTTTGTCCAAAGTAAACCAACACTCTTAGATAGAAAACTAGAGGAGGATCTAAGTGTCTTTTTGTCCAAAGTAAACCAGCCTGAAAATTTGCTCTGCAATGAGGCTGCACCCACAGTGCAAAGTGTAAGGCTCATGTACACTGCAGATGATAAACTCACGTTTAGAAGCTTTTCTGTGTTTTTTCAGCAGCTCCTGAACTCTCCCCAATGTTTTCCTATGTGTCCATGTACACTATGCCCTTTACAGGCAGTTGCGTTTACAGTCGTTTTTTTGAACGCAACAAACTTGCGTTCTGGAGTAGATTTTATCAGCGTTTCAAACGCCAAATGCTTGTAAACGTGTGTAAATGCGGCTAACCACGTTTATAAGCGTTTGCATTTGGAACTTTTTTTAATTCTTCCATTTCCAGATGCTGTCCAGAGCCTTTTGTCATCATGAAAAATGCATGCAAAGCGTTTTCCCGGTACACAAATGGACCTGGTACACCATACTTTGAGGTTTTGCATGAAAAAAAATATGTTATTAATTGCTGCAATAATTTCTGCACAGAAATAAGCTGGAACACATCCAAACACCACAAAAAAAAAAAAAAGACAACTGATCTCAACAAATACTTCCTTCTCTGCTTCTGCTCTCTCTCTATTTCTCTCAAAATGTATGAAATAATTTTTTACTGTTTTTCAGTGCATTCTGGGCATTTTGGAAGGTCTCCTGAGGTTACCTTTAAAAAACACTTCTAAACGTAAATACGCATAAACGCGGTATGCAAATGCAGCTAAACAGAGGTTTTTTAACCTACGTTTTCCAGCAGTCAGTTTCCATCGTTCAGAAGTGTTTTCCAAATGTCCCGTGTACATGGGGCCTAACTGCCTGTTGAGTCTAGGGGAGAGTAGAAATACTTTTGCTTATCTGGTCCCCCCAGCAGATGGCGCTGCTCCATGCTCCTGCAGTGGACTGTCCCTCAGCGTCATAACATCCAGTGCAGGGCTATAGACCTGATGTTGATGACATCAGGACCTTAGACCACTGGAGGTTAGAGAAGAAAACACTGCATGGACCAGTTTAGAGGTGCGGAGGTGTGTAGGATTGGGTACGTAAACCTATTTTAACAAGTCCCCTAGATCTAAATGAGCAGTTAACCCTTGCAGTGTGGACACAGCCCCAGTGCAAGGCAGAATTTTCATGTTTCCTGGAGTTGGGCTGTAACCATCTTAAAGTGTTACTAAACCAACAACAGCGTGGAACCTAAGAGGTTAATTCTCTGCATTGTGTAAAAAGGATGTTTGATCCTGACTTCTCTGATCCTCCCCTTCTTCTACATTCCCAATTTCATCTCCTGATGGAACACTGCCTCGGGGACAATCTGCACATGCTCAGTTTGGTGTGTATTGCTAGAGAGTTTTTTTCTTTTTCTTGGAAGGGTGCATGTGATCACCACAGGGCCAATCAGCACTGTCCAGACAGAGATTCAGGGATTGTGTAATCTCATAGGGCATTGGGAGGAGAATGAAATCTCCTCCTACAAGCTTTAACCAGTGCTCTGCTGGACACTGAGAGAAGTCACAAGACTGCTCTAACTGCTGATGAGAAAATGTATTTAGCAGTTTATATTTATTAAAATAATTGCATTTCCATGTTGTGTGTACTTTGGGACCACATATAGTGAATGCAGGGTCCTGGGTTTAGTAACACTTTAATATTGTAATATAGCCAAAAGATGGCTACGGTGCAGTTGCTAAGTTCTGGGAGGACGTACATGAACATCCTCCCAGAACTCCACCACCTGCGCACCCCCAAGATGTACATTGGGCATGCTCTGTGACTGCTGTGTTCTCTGGGCACAGCTGATCACAGATCAGGACAAAAGGGTCAAGGCCCTTACCATGTGATCTGCTGTGTCCAATCATGTAAATAGACTTGCAGATTATAGGCAGTTCTTTCCTCACGCACTGCGTCTGTGTGAGGAAAGGAGAGCCAATAACTGGCAAGGATGTCAGTACATTGTTCACACAGATAATCAGGGCACTGATCATCAGTGCAGCCCCATCAATGCCCATCAGTGCCTACTCATTAGTTCCTCCTCCTCAGTGCCCATCAGTGCAGTTTATCAGTGCCCATCAGTGCTGCCTCATGAGTTCAGCTTCATCAGTGCAGCCTCATGAGTTCAGCTTCATCAGTGCCCATCAGTTCAGCTTCATCAGTTCAGCTTCATCAGTGCAGCTTCATCAGTGCCCATCAGTGCAGCCTCATCAGTTCAGCTTCATCAGTGTCCATCAGTGCAGCCTCATCAGTTCAGCTTCATCAGTGTCCATCAGTGCAGCCTCATCAGTTCAGCTTCATCAGTGTCCATCAGTGCAGTCTCATCAGTTCAGCTTCATCAGTGCAGCCTCATCAGTTCAGCTTCATCAGTGCAGCCTCATCAGTGCCCATCAGTGCAACCTCATCAGCGCACATCAGTGAAGAAAAAAAAAATTACTTATTTGCTAAATTTTATAACAGAAACTAAGAAAAACTTTTTTTTGGTCTTTTTTCGTTTGTTTAGCAAAAATTTAAAAAAAACCAGCGTTGATTAAATACCACTAAAAGAAAGCTCTATCTGTCTCAAAAACATGATGAAAATTTCATAAGGGGACAGTGTTGCATGACTGCGCAATTGTCATTCAAGTGCAACAGAGCTGAAAGCTGAAAATTGGCCTGGGTAGGAAGGGGGTGAATGTGCCTGGTATTCAAGTGGTTAAAGTTCACTAGAACTCCCAGCATGGAAGTCTCACTCCACCCCCACTGCAACATGACTGTGACAAGTTATTCTGTAATTCAGACTTTTGATTCTGCCCTGTAGGGTCCAGGGGCGGACTGACCATTTGGAAACTCGGGCACTGCCTGAGGGCCCGGGGTCAGTAGGGGGCCCCATGAGATGCCCTTGGTACCTTTTTCATAGGCTTTTTTGAGTTTGGGCAAGGACACGGGGCCCCATGATCCCCTATTGCCCGGGGGCCCCATGAGTTGTCAGACCACCCCTGGTAGGGTCTCAAAAAGAATTAACAGCAAGTGTACAGAAAATTGAAAATAATACCCAACAATTTGCTATGCAAGATCACAGGGGACACTGGCGGTGCAATCCTTATAAGACTGGGGCTCAACATATATATATACAGTAAATGGAGATTCCAACTTAGCACAAATGTTATCAACTGCCGTGCTTTAGGATATGCTGAAGAAGTGTGAAATAGAACCAGGAATCTGCATAGTAGGTTGGTTCACACCATAACACGGTGCGGGAAACTCCCGTTCTGTGAGCTTTTCCCTCACTACGTACAGTTGCGACCTGCAGCCGGTGTCAATGGTAAGTTAACATCACCCCAAACACAGTGCGTTTACCTGCATCGGATCGCAGGGTACAGAAGTATCTTGTGATCTAATTGCAGCGCCTTTCCAAAAGTTGTGCATGCAGTACTTTTGGTGCAATGCATTGCGATTTGAGCCCATTCAAAATAAATGGGCTCCAATAGCACCGCACTGAACCACATGTGAATCACACAAGAATGCGCATAGTGTTCATGTGCCGTTCCTGCTGGAAGCCGGCCCTAAAATCATCCTTTATCCTGCAGTTTCACTTGAAAGAGCCAATGCTGGTATGTATCCACTGAACTAAATAAATAGCATATTGAAGATGGCTTCTTCAACATTTTTTTTGAGCTGTCATCCTTTTTTTTCTTTTTTCAATGATTAGGGTATTCAGAATGCACTGCTGAGTGTTCTTATTCAGTAGAAAAGGAAATAAATGAAACATGCATTGAGTTACAGAAAGCTGACGTTCTGCTCTTCTTCCTTCAGAAGCAGTTCTTAAAAGATTGCAATTTTACAATAAATGTTTAGGTGCATTGAGAGTCTGTACCGGCGGCCTGTCAATATTTTCAAGAGCAATCACAATGTCAGCAAAACTTTTGAAGATCTGCTACTGTCCTCCCCATAAAGTGGTTCTAAAAGCTGAAAGTTTTTTGCATGAAAGCGGATTCCACCTGATAAAAAAAAAAAAAAGTCAGAAGCTACAAAAACTGTAGCTGCTGACTTTTAAAATACAGACACTTATGCAGGCCATAGATGGTACGAAATTATTCAGATTTTCCGTTCGATAGGTGAAATATTGATCGGTCTTATATCCGACGTAACCACCAACGATTACTAAATTCGGCCGATTAAGTCATGAAAATCATAACCTCTAACAGGTCACTGCACATGCGCATAACATTTTCGTAAAAACGATCGTACGGTTTGACCATCAATGAGAAAAAAATCGGTAGTTTTCCAAAAATTTCCCAACATGAACAATAATCCAAACAAGAAAAAAACACGCAAAACGGCCGACGAACTAACCCATACACGGTACAAAAATCGGACGATTTTTCTTTCGGCTGAAAAACCGGCCGGTTTTCTACCAATCTATGGCCTGCATTAGGCTCCATGTACACTGCAGCTGATAAACTCACGTTTAGGGGCTTTTCTGCATTTTTTTCAGCAGCCCCTGAACTCCCCCTAATGTTTTCCTATGGCTTGGGAGCGAGCCTGCTTGAATGCCCCCATAGCAAGAAGCTTGCTATTGGGGGAACTCCACAGGGGGGAGCAGCCAGGACTGCTGGCGTAGGAACCCAAAAAGAAGAGGATTGCGCTGCTCTGTACAAAACCATTGCACAGAGCAGGTAAGTATAACATGTTTGTTTGTTTGTTTGTTTGTTTTTTTAAACTTTCCTTTACAATCACTTTAATAATCAAACCTGTATTTGGATGTACTGCAAGCACTTACAGTCAAGGCTCTTTCACGCAGTGGGCTCACAGTGACCAGGAGAGTGTCAGGACAGAAATGTAGGACCTGCCATTGATGCTTTGTTCCAAGGCTGTCAACCCCTTCCCGGCTTTACTACCTAATAAATCACTGACCTGGAACAAGTACACAGCCAGTGAACTGTCAGGACACCTGATATGCACAAACTTCTGGGACACTGAATCACCAAGTAAGCAAATAGGACACAGCATCAAATATATGTTTTCATGTCAATATATGTAAACTCTGAAAATAAATGTCTTTTATTTACTAGCTATACCTTTTGAAAATGTTTTAATATATCTGTTTGACAAGTACAAAAAAAGGCTGTGTTCACCCAGCCAGAAACCCTGTACTTTTTTGTTTGCATTGTTCTGCGTTATTTCTGCATGCTATAAAAACACTTCCCCCTTGTTTTGGAGAAGAATGGGAGGTGCTTTGTAGCCCTAACACATTGGTATGTAGTCCCAACACATCCCTGTTCTAGGGTGACAGTACAGATGTCTCCCTAAGATAGGTAGTGTATTAATGACAAGATTACTTGGTGAAAATAAAGGGAAAAAATGTGAAAAAAGAAAACTAACACAGCCACCATATCAAGGACAGGTGTGCTGCAATACCATCAGTTTTTGGGTTTGGTTGCACTTTAAGCCTGGGTTCACACAGATGCGGTGTGGAATTCCCAGCATTTTCTGTGCGAATTCTGCACTGCATCACAATCGCACCCCATTCATATGAACCACTGCGGGTGGTTATGTTAAGTTAATAACACCCCAAAATCGGTTCGCAAAACATGGTGCCATGTGCAGAATCAGATCATATCGGTGTGAATACCCATGTGATCCGACTCTAGTGCGGGTAAAAAAAAGAGTCCTGTACATTTTTGGTGCGGATGCGGCGTGATTTGAGCCATACAAAATGTATGGCTCAATCTAGCACCGCACAGAATTCGCATGTGATTTGAACAGGAATGCGGTGCGGTTCATGTGTGCATCACATGTGACATGCCGCACCACATGAGTGTGAACTCAAGCTAAAATGGAGTTAAACCCAAAAACAAACATTTATTATATTGCAGGCTACCATTTTCTAGATGTGATGGCTGCATTCATTTCCTTTTTTAATGTTTAAAAATCTGGACAGCGCCAATGGGAACAATATCACAAATAATATATGAAAGGAGATATATTAGGAAGAGCAGCTATCTCACCCCTGCAAAGCAAGGTGCATATAAAACAAAAATCACTAAAGACAGCGCTCCTCAAAAGGAATAATATATCTCTGAATAAGTAAACTATTATTTCTCGGATGGACTTATTGCACAGGTGGCAACCTATCACGGTACCATGCTTGAATTCACTGAGCGCCTGAGAGCGACCCATTCTTTCACAAATGTTTGTAGAAGCAATATGCATGCCTAGGTGCTTGATTTTATACACCTGTGGCCATGGAGGTGATTGGAACACC
Source organism: Staurois parvus (assembly GCF_062004578.1). Lineage (NCBI taxonomy): Eukaryota > Metazoa > Chordata > Amphibia > Anura > Ranidae > Staurois > Staurois parvus. Next base: position 1,567,489 of record NW_028318327.1, read on the forward strand.
TGAATCCAATGATTTGGAGGGCTGTCCCAATACTTTTGTCAATATAGTGTATGTTGCGAGGCCTCGCACACCATGGTTCTAGGCCAGTTCCCTAGGACCAGTTACAGTTGCAAGAAAAAGTATGTGAACCCCTTGGGATTACGTGGAGTTTTGCATGAATTGGGCATAAAATGTGCTCTGAACGTCATCTAAGTCACAACAATAGAAGAACACAGTCTGCTGAACATAATACTACACAAACATTAGATGTTTCCATGGTTTAATTGCACATAACATGTAAACATTCACAGTGCAGGGAGGAAAAAGTATGTGAACCTTTGGACTTAATAACTGGTTGACCCTCCTTTGGCAGCAATAACCTCAACCAAACGTTTCCTGTAGTTGCAGATCAGACCTGCACAACGATTTGGAGTAATTTTGGACCACTCCTCTTCACAAAACTGTTTCAGTGTAGCAATATTCTTGGGATGTATGGTGTGAATCGCTCTCTTAAGGTCATACCACAGCATTTCAATCGGGTTGAGGTCAGGACTCTGACTGGGCCACACCAGAAGGCGTATTCTGTGCTGTTGCAGCCATTGTTTTGTTGAATTACTTGTATGCTTTGGGTCATTGTCCTGTTGCATCACCCATCCTCTGCGGAGCTTCAGTTGGCGGACAGATGGTCGTACGTTTTCCTGCAAAATGTCTTGATAAACTCTGGAATTCATTTTCCCATCAATGACAACAATCCGTCCAGGGCCTGAGGCAGCAAAGCAGCCCCAAACCATGATGCTCCCTCCGCCATGTTTTACAGTGGGGATGAGGTTTTGATGTTGGTGTGCTGTGCCTTTTTTTCTCCACACATAGTGTTGTGTGTTCTTCCCAAACAACTCAATCTTGGTTTCATCTGTCCACAGTATATTTTGCCAGTAGTGCTGTGGAACATCCAGGTGCTCTTTTGCAAACTTCAAATGTGCTGCAATATTTTTTTTGGACAGCAATGGCTTCCTCCGTGGTGTCCTCCCATGTACTCCATTCTTGTTTAATGTTTTCCTTATTGTAGATGTGTCAACAAAAATGTTAGCATGTGCCAGAGATTTCTGTAGGTCTTTAGCTGACACTCTGGGATTCTTCTTTACCTCATGCAGCATTCTGCGCTGTGCTCTTGCAGTCATTTTTACAGGACGACCAATCCTAGGGAGAGTAGCCACAGTGCTAAACTTTCTCCATTTGTAGACAGTCTGTCTTACCGTGGACACATGAACATCAAGGCTTTTGGAGATACTTTTGTAACCCTTTCCAGCTTCATGCAAGTCAACAATTCTTGATCGTAGGTCTTCTGAGAGCTCTTTTCTGCGAGGCATGGTTCACATCAGACAGTGCTTCTTGAAACCAGTAAACCCAAAACAGGTGTGTGTTTTTTAAGGGCAGGACAGCTGTCAGCAACACATCCAATATCATCACACTGATTGGAGTCAAGGTTGGCTCACTCCTGATTCCAATTAGCTCTGGGAGAAGTCATTAAGCTAGGGCCTCACATACTTTTTCCTCCTTGCACTCTGAATGTTTACATGTTATGTGCAATTAAACCATGGCAACATCTAATGTTTGTGTTGTATTATGTTCAGCAGACTGTGTTCTTCTATTGTTGTGACTTAGATGACGTTCAGAGCACATTTTATGCCCAATTCATGCAAAACTCCACGTAATCCCAAGGGGTTCACATACTTTTTCTTGCAACTGTATGTTCCACAGCAGGCCCTAAGATAGGGACCCAACCACTCAGCAGGGTGCATCAAATGCCAGACCACCTTACCAATGGAATCACCATCTCCCAGCCATGACCGTTCCCTTTCCTGAGCTGGCTGCTGCTCCTTTACACACTTCACCACCGCAGATCATATTCACTATGAGTACAAACTCTTCTTCACAATCAGACCAGATGTATTCTCTCAACCGGTTACTTTTTTGACATTCTTTCCAGACAGTCGCTATCATCTCCAGTAGTACAGTATATAGAACACTGTAACATTCATAATGCAGAACACTATTCACCCATCCTTCTGTCCTCATGTGTTGTGGTGCGCTACATTACAATACAACCGTGTCCCCACAATGTAAAATATAGACAGCTCAGTCCTCAGACTTATGCCAGGGTCCTGCTGATATTGCTGTCACATCTTTACAAGTTTGGTCCTCACTGCTCACTGACACTGACTGACCACATGTATTAACAACTAGTGTTCGGCTTGATATTCAAATCGAACATAATTTTGACTCGAACATCAGCCGTTCGTATGTTCGGTAAACACAAAAACAGTAAGGGCATTCGGCGGGTTGTTCGCTCGCCACGCACCACAATGCACTGCGCCCTGACAGTGCATTGTGATTGGCCAAAGCAATGCACCTGACCACAGGTCAGGTGCAATGCTTTGGCCAATCACAGTGCATGCTGATGTCACAAGGTGACGGGGTGACACCACCCCCTTGTGACATCATCACAGTATTTAAGAACTGTCATCCCGGTGCAGCTGTCAGATGGTGGGAGCCAGCATCGAGAGCGGAGCGTTTTTTGGTTTTTTTTTTCGGGTCGGCAGTGGTGGTGGGCATTGTGATTGACGTTGGATCTACTTCGAGGGACTTTTTTTTTATTTGTAATAAAGACCTTGTCAAAGACTGCCTCCTGTCATTTTTTACACTACACTTCTTTTTTTTTTGTAAGTAGCGGTACCATGTACCCCATACTCATTCACATGGGGGGGCGGGATCTGAGGGTCACCTTGGTAAAGGGGGCTTCGAGATTCCAATAAGCCCCCCACCCACAGTTGCCCACAATCACCAAGCAGAAGAGGCCCTTGTCCTCATCAACATCGGGACAAGGTGTTTTGGGTGGGGTGGAGCCCCCCTGCCCCAAAGCAACCCCCCCAGGTTGAGGGCATGTGGCCTCGTATGGTCCTTTGCTGACCTGCTAGGCTGCCTGCTCAGATAACTGCCTGGTATGTATTTGGGGAGGGGGGGGCCAGGACATTTTTTTTTCAATATGCCAGACTTTCGTTAGATTCAAATGTTCGACCATGAACCGAAAAGGGAGGTATTCAGCCCATCACTATTAAAGACTACAGGGCTGTATTTGTCTTGATTTCAGCATTAAAGAATGCAAAAATGTATTATTTGGTGCTTTTTAAAACTGTCTTATGTTTCTAAGGGCTTGTTCACATATGAGGTGAACGTGCAATGTACGTGGTTGTGGCATGCTAGTGCAGGGTTCAAAGGGTTAAAGCAGGCAGTGAGCAGGCAATACAATACCCTCTTAACGCCTGCTAAACGCTCTCTGTGAAGAGTAATCCGAACACAATTTGCTCTTCAGAGCTTAAAGCATGTGTGAATGAGCCCTTATTCTCACCATGTCAAAACTCACCAGCAGAGATGATTTTGGGTTTGGTCCAAACCCAAAAGTTAGCTGTCCTAAAATGGCAATGTGGCCATGTTAGATCAAAAATGTGACGAGCAACGCCACACCTTTGTAACATGCAGCTGCGGGGAAGGGAATTTCCCACCCACAGCTCACTGGGCGTAGGGAGGTGAGGGGAGGAGCAAAGGAGCTGGGCCAGCACAGATATTAATTAGCTACTCCCAGAAGAGGAGGGACTATGACATGCAAGGAGGGAACTGTGCAAGGGAACTGACTCTTCCTGCAGTAGTCACATTTTCTAGCAAGTTCACATTGAAAGTGGATAAAAAATAATTTACGGAAAGGAATACACTTCAAGTAAGACTTCATTTTCCAAGCTTTTACCTGCATTTTTTGCATTTGCTGACCGGACCTCTTTAACTTCGTTTTGGGAAAGAGTTAAAGAAATAACGTTTCTTGGCCCAAGTCTGTAACCAGCACTTGCCAAGGATGACTTGTTTAGATATTTAAAGCCTTCCAAGTTTGTACATCCAAAGCTGATCAATACTTAAGCTGCGCCCTCAGCAAGCCGTACATCAAGCCCAGAACACAAATATTTGCAGACAGCAGAGGACAAAACCCATTCCAGGAGACACAAACACTGCTGATGTACAGACCCGTCCCCTCACTATTCTCACTGACACCAGTCATGTGACCCCACATTAATACTCACACTGCGTTCAGAAATCAAACAGAAACTGTTACAACAGAACATAGCACAAATGTGATCTCATACAGTAGCATAAATCCCAATGAAAGCACAAGGCAAAGTGTATGTCAAGGCAAGCATTTTATCTTTTTTGGTAGCATAGAGAAGGGGAAGATCCTTTGTCAGTATTTATTGCTGTCTATGTCCCAGCTGAGGAGACTCACTATTTTTCCTGGTCAACTTTATGACCAAGACAGGAAGTGAAGTGAAAGTTGTCACACGGAATAAAGGGAAAATCTTCCAATTGAAAGACTTGTTGCGGTGAAGACTCTCCAAGATGGACATTTCATTCACTTTGAAAAGAATTCCTCCCATTTCTTTATTGTCAGCATCACTTATCATCTGCGTTCCAGAGTTGTCTCTGCCGTTATGGTGAGCGGCCATGCACACTTCAGGGTTTGACATCACAATCTCCACCTCATCCAACCAGAAAACGCTTTGCATTTATTGAAGTGCTCTCTGAATGAAGACCTCCTATGTTCACTAAGCCACTCAACATGGGATCCAGAAGCTAGCAGTGATCACTGTAGTAGACAGCTTCCATGGTGATCGGCAGGTATGAATCATGCACAGGGGCAGACTGACCATTTGGAAACTCAGGCACTGCCCGAGGGCACGGGGTCAGTAGGGGGCCCCATGAGATGCCCCTGGTACCATTTTCATAGGCTTTTTTGAGTTTGGACAAGGACACAGGGGCCCAATGATCCCTTATTGCCCGGGGGCCCCATGAGTTGTCAGTCCGCCCCTGATCATGCATACTTACATTGGTCCTAGCTGGACCAATGTAACTATACAAAAATATCCACACGTGGAATTCAGTGTGAGTGAACATTAGTGTGAACCGGTCCTTCATGTAGCAGTATTACTAAATTTTTCCACAAGCTTTCAGTGGGACTGCTCCATAAGACCATGGACACCAAGGCATGTAGGTCTATGAGAGCTTGCAACAGGGACAGAGCACCAGTGTGGTGACAATCACAAACCAAGCAACAGGCAGGAGGTGGAGCAGAGACACAGCAAGTTCTGTAAACTGTTGTCACCATCTTTATGCTCTGAAGCCATTTAGGAAAGCAGGCATGGGTCTACTGCAAGACTAGTTGATATTCTGGCTCTATCATTTAAAATACACCTATGATAAAAAATTATAGACCCTTTGTATGTGGGCAAACATACAAAATCTGCAGGGGATTACATAATTATTTTTATTTTGTATTCTCCCCACTGTGTATAATATATATATATATATATATATATATATATATACACACACACACATACTCACCAGCCTCTATATTAGGTACACCTTTTCAATTGTTTGGTAACACAAATTGCTAATCAGCCAATCACAGGGCAGCAACTCAATGCATTTAGGCATCTAAAAGTGGTAAAGGTGACTTGCTGAAGGTCAAACCAAGTCTCAGAATGGAGAAGAAAGGGGATTTAAGTGACTTTGAACGTGGCATGGTTGTTGGTGCCAGACGGGCTGGTTTGAATATTTCAAAAACTGATCTACTGCAATTTTTACAGACAACCATCTCTAAGGTTTACAGAGAATGGTCAGAAAAAGAGAAAATATCCAGTGAGTCGCAGTTGTGTGGATGAAAATGCCTTGCTCTATGTCAGAATCGGCAGACTGGTTTGAGATGATAGAAAGGCAACAGTAACTCAAATAACCACTCGTTACAACCAAGGTATGCAGAATACTATCTCTGAACTCACAATACGTAGAACCTTGAAGCAGATGGGCTACAGCAGCAGAAGACCACACCAAGTGCCACTCCTGTCAGCTAAGAACAGGAAACAGGCTAAAATTCGCATAGGCTCATCAAAAGTGAATAGAAAAACATTGCCTGGTTTGAGGAGTCTTGATTTCAGCTGTGGTAGGTTCAGAATTTGGAGTAAACAATATGAAAGCATGGATCCATTCTGCCTTGTATCAAGGGTTCCGGCTGGTGGTGGTGGTGGTGGTGGTGTAATGGTGTGGGGAGATATTTTCTTGGCACACTTTGGGCCCCTTAGTACAAATTGAGCATGGTTTAAATGCCACCGCCTACCTGAGTATTGTTGCTGACCACGTCCATCCCTTTATGACTACAGTGTACCCATCTTCTGATGGCTCCTTCCAGCAGGATAATGCACCATGTCACAAAGCTCAAATCATCTCAAACTGGTTTCTTGAACATGACAATGAGTTCACTGTACTCCAATGGCCTCCACAGACACCAGATCTCAATCCAGTAGAGCACCTTCGGGATGTGGTGGAACAGGAGATTCGCATCATGGATGTCCAGCCAACAAATCTACAGCAACTACGTAATGCTATCATGTCAATATGGACCAAAATATCTGAGGAATGTTTCCAACACATTGTTGAATCTATGCTATGAAGAATTAAGGCAGTTCTGAAGAGAAAAGGGGGTCCAACCTGGAACTAACAAGGTGTACCTAATAAAGTGGCCAGTGAGTATATATATATATATATATATATATATATATATATATATACTGTATATATACACTATATTGCCAAACGTATTGGGACATCTGCCTTTACACGCACATTAACTTTAATGCCGTCCCAACCTTAGTCTGTAGGGTTCAATAATGAGTTGGCCACCCTTTGCAGCTATAACAGCTTCTGGGAAGGCTGTCCACAACGTTTAGGAGTGTGTCTGTGGGAATGTTTGACCATTCTTCCAGAAGCACATTTGTGAGGTCAGGCACTGATGTCAGATGAGAAGGCCTGGCTCGCAGTCTCCCCTCTAATTCATCCCAAAGGTGTTCTATCTGGTTGAGGTCAGGATTCTGTGCAGGCCAGTCAAGTTCCTCCACCCCAACTCGCTCATCCATGTCTTTATGAACCTTGCTTTGGGCACTGGTTCATGTTCGGAGCATGAAATTGTCCAAAATATCTTGGTATGCTGATACCTTAAGAGTTCCCTTCACTGGAACTAAGGGGCCAAGCCCAACCCCTGAAAAACAAGCCCACACCATAATCCCCCCTCCACCAAACTTTACAGTTGGCACAATGCAGTCAGGCTAGTATCATTCTCCTGCAAATTGGAAACCAGGAGAACATACTGTGGCTTAAAATATTGGTATTTATTGGCATAGTGATAACACAGTACAAGAAGAAGAAGCTTACGTGACTCAGTGGGCAATACGCGTTCACGTCATAGCACTGTGACACATGCATTCCCAATGTCCCGGTCCTTCCATGAGGTGGCACCACCACGCACCACACTCCTGCACACCAGGCAGATCAAATGAACCAGGCGGACCCTCGGATATCGATACAGCCTGATGGTGTACTTCATATCCAGCAGCGGGAACCTATACCATTTGAAGACAACGTGCGGTTGGGTGAGCGGATCCTGTTCCATACATTGGCACCTACATACCGGGGTTCCTCTATCCATTATTGAGGGCCTGGTTGAGCTATTGCAATCTGCTAACTCTTTATTGCATGCTGGTTTATGGCAGCATTATACTGCTTATATAAAGCTCACTCACCCATGTGGATACACACCGCATATCCCATTCTTCCTGCACTATATTCTACCTCAACACCATTGCCTTTATTCATTACCAGAATATACTCTTTCAAACTATATTTCAAGGGCCTCATCTGAATCTGCCCATCACTTCCATATACCTGCCTGTGGTACTCAGGACTGAACTGTATGGTCTATACATGACCAATGCTTGTCTCTTTTAGCCATACTTAGTGCACAGATCAGGTTGTGCCATATATACCCCGTCTGAGTGGTTTTCATACGGCTTACAGAAGAGTCCCACATGTTGTCTACAATATTGACCAGAATCCTTATGTGGGAGTTATGTGGGAGTTTTGAGAATCGTTCATTACTTACATCTGGGCTAATTCATATATTATAACTATCATTCCAGTTACCTCATTCGAACTTGCTTACAAGCTGCATATTGCTTCATCTATCCCCACTACTTTTTTGACTGCCTTATATATCCTGATACCCTATGATCCAAGCAGCCAGATGTCATGATCTGGTGATTTGGTGTGCAAGTCGTGTCTATGTGTGTATGAGGTCTGGACCGGGATCCCGGCACTGGTAGTTCCATTATGGCAACATTGCCATGGTTTAATATGTGAAAGGTGGAGGGTGATGTAACTGTCACTTCTTGTACTGTGTTATTACTATGCCAATAAATACCATTATTTTAAGCCGCAGTATGTTCTCCTGAGGACTTCTTTTCCAGTGGGGCCTTACCTCCTGGTTTCCAATTTTTGCATGAGTGTTTCTGGTCCTGAGGACACCACCCCTGGACTTGGGTGAGTCAGCACTTATATTGTATATTTATTTGTGATTTTCATTTGCAGGGGATCCCATTTTAGCTCTCTTGTTATATTAAGTATCATTCTCTTGGCAACCGCCAAACCCAGACAGGTCCATTGGATTGGCAGACAGAGTGGCGTGATTCCTCACTCCAGAGAACATGTCTCCACTGCTCTAGAGTCCAGTGGCGACGTGCTTTACACCACTGCATCCAACGCAACGCTTTGCATTGCAGTTTGTGATGTAAGGCTCGGATGCAGCTGCTGGGCCATGGAAACCCATTCCATGAAGCTGTCTATGAACTGTTGTGCTAATCTGAAGGTTTTTAGCTATTGACTCTGCAGACAGTTGGTGACTTCAGCAAACTGTGTGCTTCAGCATGCGCTGACCCCGCTCTGTCATTTTACATGTCCTACCACTTTGTAGCTGAGTTGCTGCTGTTCCCAGCTGTTTCCACTTTGTTATATTATCACTAACAGTTGACCGTGGAATATTTAGTAGCAAGGAACTTTCACAGTTGGACTAATGCAGGCCATAGATGGGTTGAAAATCGGCCGATTTTCGGATCGTTAGTGGGTTAATTGTTCGGCCGTTTTTCGGTATGTTGGCAGATTTTTTTTATCGGTAAAGTTGGAAAAAGATCGGCCGATTTTGCCGATCAGCCGATTTTCGCGGCAATTATGGGCAAATCGGCCGATCTTTTTACCGATAAAAAATCTGCGCAAGAGCAGTGACCTGCAAGAGGAAGACAAAAAGAAGAAGAAAAAGAAGAAGAAGAGGATGAAGAAGAAGCAGAGGAAGAAGAGGATGAAGAAGAAGCAGAGGAAGAAGAGGATGAAGAAGAAGCAGAGGAAGAAGAGGATGAAAAAGAGGAAGAAGAGGATGAAGAAGATGAGGAGGAAGAAGAGGATGAAGAAGAAGAGGATGAAGAAGAAGAGGATGAAGAAGAAGAGAAAGAAGAGGATGAAGAAGAAGAAGAGGATGAAGAAGAAGAGGAAGATGAAGAAGAGGAAGAAGAAGAGGAAGAAGAGGATGAAGAAGAGGATGAAGAAGTAGAGGATGAAGAAGAGGATGAAGAAGAGGATGAAGAAGAAGAGGTAGAAGAAGAGGTAGAAGAAGAAGAGGATGAAGAAGATGAAGAAGAAGAAGAGGATGAAGAAGAAGAAGAGGAAGAAGAAGAGGATAAAGAGGATGTGAAGAAGAAGAGGATAAAGAGGATGAGAAGAGGAAGAAGAAGAGGATGAAGAAGAAGAAGAGGATGAAGAAGAGGAAGAAGGGGATGAAGAAGAAGAAGAGGAAGAGGAAGAAGAGGATGAAGAAGAAGAAGAGGAAGAGGAAGAAGAGGAAGAAGAAGAAGAGGATGAAGAAGAAGAGGAAGAAGAAGAGGATAAAGAAGAAGAGGATGAAGAAGAAGAAGAGGATGAAGAAGAAGAGGATGAAGAAGAAGAAGAGGAGGAAGAAGAAGAGGAAGAAGAAGAGGATGAAGAAGAGGATGAAGAAGAGGATGAAGAAGAGGATGATGAAGAAGAAGAGGATGAAGAAGAAGAGGATGATGAAGAAGAAGAGGATGATGAAGAAGAAGGGGATGAAGAAGAAGAAGAAGAGGAAGAAGAAGAGGATGAAGAAAAAGAAGAGGAAGAAGAAGAGGAAGAAGAGGAGGATGAAGAAGAAGAGGATGAAGAAGAGGATGAAGAAGAAGAGGATGAAGAAGAAGAGAATGAAGAAGAAGAGGAAGAAGAAGAAGAGGATGAAGAAGATGAAGAAGAAGAAGAGGATGAAGAAGAAGAAGAGGAAGAAGAAGAAAAGGATGAAGAAGAATTCCAGTCCGGCAAAAAGTGTCCCTGCAGAGAGCTCCACTATTTCTTTGACAGTGCTTTGACATTTATAGCGGTTGCAACAATGTATCTATTTGTTTCCGAATAAAAACATCTGTATCCGAAATGGATACAAATAGATACATTGTTGCAGCAGCTATAAATGTCAAAGAACTGTCAAAGAAATAGCGGAGCTCTCTGCAGGGACACTTTTTGCCGGCTGTAAACGGGATGAAAATCGGCCGATTTTTTTTTACCATTCCTGGTAACGTCGGCCGCTTGAACGACCGATTCTTCTTTTTTTAAAGAAAAATCGGCCATTTTTCTCCCCATCTATGGCCTGCATTATTGCAGAGGCGACAGCCTATTACAGTACCACACTTGAATTCACTAAGCTCCTGAGAGCGACCCATTCTTTCACAAATGATTGTAGAAGTAGTCTGCATGCCTAGGTGCTTGATTGTATACACCTGTGGCCATGGAGGTGATTGGAACATGGAACACCTGAAATCAATGATTTGGAGGGGCGTCCCAAAACGTGTGTGTGTGTGTATTTGTTGCTCCATAAATTGTCAGTGCTACAAGGACCTGTAATCAAATAAATAAATCGTTAAGTGTGTGTGCAAGTGAACAATTCCTTTTCAACAGTTAAATTGATAGGATCATATCTAAAATACTGTTTCATGTATGGCCAACTTTGGGTGTAAGAAAATCAGATTACACAAGTTTTCAGACCTTGGGAGGAAACCACAAACTTTCATAATCATGGCACCGCTGACAAACTGAATGTACATTTACAATCCCTGATTTTCCCAGGTGTAATACACCAACGAGACAGCTCCGCATGAGCACACCAAGGGTCGGGGAAGGGCTCCGCACTGCCACTGCAACACAGAATCATTTGCAAGTGAAATCTGCTTATTAAGCTAACGCAGGCTTAACCGAATATTCTGTATGGCTGGCAATTTATCTGCAATCTAGATTAAAGGTGGGGGGGGGGACACATCCTAAGCTGTTTATAAATGATAATGGTTTTGCTGCATGAGTGATTCCTCGGATGTGTAGTTGAAAGATAAAGCATTGCTATTACTGCCCTGTGAGTGAGCATGGACTTTAAGCCGCTCATATATCTACCTGTCACATGACCAGTTCTAGCGCTGGGACCCATTGATTATAGCGGCACATACTAAAGGTTTTTTTCCCATAGAAGAGTGATAGGTCATGGAAGTGCTCAGAGGAAAACTTCCCAATGAGTAAGAAATTCTCCCAGTATGATAATTAGGCTCCATGCACATGGGGCGTTTTAATAAACTGGTAATGTTAATTGTGTAAAGTCACATTAAAAACGTGAGTTTTTCAGCGGTTTTTATAATTTTTGCATTAGCGTTTAGCCGCGTTTTTTCGCATTTGCTTTTTTTAGCGTTTTTTCTTACAAACAAAAATTGGGGGTAAAAAAAGTCCAAAAAAGCCAGTTTGCCGCGATTAGCTGCATTTTTCAGCGTTAGAGCGTTTTTTACTAAATACTCCTAGAAATCCACTAGTCCTGGGTTTTTATCCAGCCAAAAAATGTCCCTGCCAAAAAACGCAGATTACAGTCTAAGGCTGGCCATACATTATACAATTTTCTGTCCAATTTATGCCCAATTTACTTTAGATATACCTTCAACTATGTAGTGCAAGGGCCTGCCTAATTGGATACAATTGAAAATGTTGTTTAGGTTTGACCTCATATTATATGGTTTTTGGTAAATCTAAAGCAAAATTCTCAAGAAAATTGTATAAAGTATGGCCAGCCTAAGTGTGCATGAACACATAGGATAACATGGGGGGGGGGTTTACTGGCTGTAGAAAATAATGTCAAAAGCCAGAAACAGCCGCTGTAAAAACATCCAGTGTGCATGAGGACTGAGCGCCTCTGCCTTGACCCAATAATCACATACAGTGCTTGTAAGTGGGAGCATTACTTGTAGTTGTGGGCCTTATCTATTACATAGGTCATAGGAAACCCCAATAATTGTGATCACCTCTGAGAGTATGACCAGTCCCTGTGACATTTGCTTTTGTTAATTACAAAACTCACAATCAGCTGTGGAATAGAAGAGGTGATTCTGGGTCGCAGATGAGCACGATCCAGTGCAGCAGAGACAAAGATCCAGCTGCTTGATCCATATGGCACGCTGTTCTCAAGCCAGCATTCTAGTTCACACAGGGGACAGCAGCAGAGAGCGATGTATATACACCTCCTCCACTCTTTATATTACATACTGTTTCTACATAACGAACAGTAGAACAAAAGGAGTTAAAGTGTATGTACGGCCAAAATGATTTGTATTCATTTTGGAGAGAATGGGGAAGGATTAGAACCTCTGTCGGGTTTCTACTTCTATCCTGCCTCCATTAGAAAGATTTTATACTCACTTTCTAAATTCTAACCCTTCCCTAATCTATCCAAAACCAGAAAAAAAGTTTACAGCTTGACTTACACTTTAAGGGCTCATGTACACTGCAGATGATAAACTCACGTTTAGGAGCTGTTCAGGGTTTTTTTTCAGCAGCCCCTGAACTCTCCCTAATGTTTTCCTATGTGTCCATGTACACATCTTCATTTACAATCGTTTACAGGCATTTGAGTTTACAGGCGTTTTTTTGAATGCAGAAAACTTGCATTCAGCAGTCGATTTTATCAGCATTTCAAACACAAAACGCTTGTAAACGCGGCAAATCACGTTTATAAGTGTTTGCTTTTTTTAACTCTTCCAGTTCCCAATGCTGTCCAGAACCTTTTTTCATCATGAAAAATGCATGCAATGCGTCTTCAAGGTACTCAGATGGACAAAACACTGAACACAGGATGTTCCCACCAAGCTTGTCACACATTGTAATGACCAATTCACACCTCAGACCTCTCCCACCCTTGGAAACAAAAGATATGTTAATGACCATTCACACCTCAAATTCCTCATGAAGACCCCCTGCCAGGTGGACTTAATGACTCCCTCCACCAGACACCTTTCCCACCCTTGGAAACAAAAGATATGTTAATGAGCAACTCACACCTAATTATCTCAACACATACTGCTGTCTCTGCTTCTACTCTCTGTATTTCTCTGAAACAGTCTGAACTAGTTAATAATTTACAACTTTTCAGTGCATTCTGGGCATTTGGGAGGTTCTCCTGTTCTTATCTTTAAAAAAACGCTTCTAAACACAAATGCACATAAATGCATCATGCAAACGCGGCTAAACAGATGTTTTTTAACCTACGTTTTCCAGCAGTCAGTTTCAATCGTTCAGAAGTGTCCCGTGTACATGGGGCCTTAATTTCCTATGGCTAAAATAGATCTGATCCAGTAAGTCAAAACATCAGATTTTAAAGAGGGCCTGTCACCAATGCACAATTGCACAGTAAACTTACATCCACTCAGCCCCAATATATCTGTATGTTATCACTGCATAGATCCCCTGTATCTTCTACATTAATATATTTTTAAAACATATTCCAACTTTTGCTAGAAGAAAAAAAAGTAATATTGAAAAAGGCAAAAGTACGTATTTATCAAATCAAGTCCTGCAGACTATTCCTCTGCTCCCAGGTCCACAATCATTAGACTATGAATGCAGTGACATCAATGTAGTTGTGTTCCATTGAGATCTAGGAGTTCCTTTGCCATGGTGGCAGATGAGACTTGTAGTTTTCCATTTACTAATATGTGTAAATGGATCTGTGATTGGATCTTGCAGCCAAGCATGGTTCTACTTGGATATTAAAAAATACAGATTGCTGCAGGAAGTAAAACCCACAATTCAGGTAAGAGGGGGGCAGATTTGAGGGTGGAGGCTAGAGAATGTGATCATGTTTTATGTTAAGCCAGCTATAGATGGATCAATCCATCCCCTGCTCAACCTGCTGAGATTCGGTCCATCTATGGATAGGCTGATTGTACCCAAGTTGATCCATCCAGCCTGATGGATTTTTTTTACATGTGGTTATCGCTGGTGGCTATAGCTGCTAGCAGTAATAATTGTGTTCTGCCAACCAGGAAGGACCTCTCCTGCAGAACACACTAGCGCTGTGGGAGGGACTCCCCCATCAACACTGTCTGTGATGTTCTTTCCTTCCATCGGCGGTGGAAGGAAATAATTTGCATAATCTTTGGGCTGCTTTACACCCTATATATTGGTATAATGAGAAATATGGTCAGAAAGGTAGAATTAGTCTTTAAGAGCAGTCACGAGAGTTGCAGCAGCCCATTTACTAGTATAAAGCATGTATTCCAATCAGGGCTATTTTTCTCAAAAAATAGGTGCAGGAACTCCCCCTTTCTGAGTCACCCCCTTGTCTCTGCACCCAACCCACCTCTTTGCACCATCCTTTGGTTCCACCTCCTACCCACCTCCCAGTAACACCCCTTTTAGAGAATGCAGAACCAAGTAACAATTTATAGTGCTAGTGCTAATGAGTACGGAATTTGTTAATGATAGTAAGAAAAGCAGTAAAATAGACCCCCTCAGCCAGCAACAATAGACCTCCACCAGCATCAATACCTCCTAGCAACAATAGATCCCCATACACAACAATAAATCCCCCAGCAACAATGCCCCCACACACACAAATACCACCCCAGCAACAATAAACCCACAGTAGCCACAGCGGATCTCCCAGCAGCTTGCATCAATAGACTCTCCAACGACCAGCATCATTAGACCTCTCTCAATAAGTCACCCTTAGCAACAATAGACCCCAGCACAAAAATAGATACCCTCCAGCAACTAAAGATCCCCCAACAGCCGGCATCAATAGACCTCTCTCAATAGTAGATCCCTCCCAGCAACAACAGAACCCCTCCCAGCACCATAAGTCACCCTTAGCAACAATAGACCCCAACACAAAAATAGATACCCTCCAGCAACTATAGATCCCACAGCAGCCAGCATCAATAGACCCTGCAGCACACCTGAGCACATTTTTGCCTTTACATACATTCAGTGCTGGAGGTACCGAAATTGCATTCCCCCATGTTCCCGCTGAAAAAAAGCCCTGGTTCCAATGAACCTAACTTGGATAAACGCATTCCCCAAACACTTGGCTGGCTCTAAACATTATACAGCTGACATATGCATTATATCATAATAATTACAGGCTGCAATTCCATTTGGCTGTAATGAGAGAGATGTGTATTCTGCCATCAGAGGCTGTGATCTGAAAATGTTAGATTTCTGGCAGCTGTGCTGTCTTTCATGTTAAAGTGATATTAAAGGCATTTTTTTTTAATTTTTTTAACAAAAGACAAGTCATACTTACCTGCTTTGTGCACTGCAGTCCCAATCCTCCTCTTCTCGGATCCCCCGCTATTAGTCCCTCCCTCCTGCTGAGTACCCCGAGAGCAAGCAGCTTGCTATGGGGGAACCCAAGCAGACTCGCTCCTGAGCCGCTGCTCTGCATGTCCATTCACACACAGAACCGTGGCTCGGCTCCGTCCCCTCTCTTCTCATTGGCTCACTAGCTGTGACTGAAAGCAACAGAAGCCAATGGCTACCACTGCTGTCTCAACCAATAAGGAGGGAGAGTCCTTGGAGAGCCGAGGCTCTAGTGCACATTGCTGAGATTGCGATGGGGATCAAGTAAGTAATGGGGGGAGGGGGGCGGCTGCACACAGACAGTTTTTTGCCTTCATGCATAGAATGAATGGAGGTAAAAAAACCTTGAGCTTTTATAACCACTTTAATGTTTTTGGTTCACTGACCTGGAGCAAGTATGCAGCAAGTGAAGTCAGTATGAAATCATAGCTCAATGTCTGCTTTTTTGTCCTGCATCAGTGCCTCAAAAGGCTGAAATGACAACCAATGGCATTTCCTGAACACCATGCAGATTAAAAAAAAATAAATTCAATTATGTATTCATTAAAGAAATGTAGTTTTGCACATGGAACCGCGGTCCAACTGCAACATGAAAATTAGCACACACTTAAAATGGTTGTAAACCCTTACATATACCCAGTGAAGTGACTGGTCTCAGGTGATACAAAGAGATTAAACAATCCTCCAACATAGGTTGTACCTGTTCATCTGCAGTCTTCTCTGCTCTAAATCTGTTCAGAGTGCAGAATTTATACAGCCTGTCTAAGCTTTCAGAAAACAAGGGGTGGGGAGCTGAAGTTACACACTTCATAGCTCAGTGAGGAGAGCTTTGAGAGCTGATTGGAGGTAAGGGACACATCCCCTTCACACAACACACAGTAACAGAGCTGAGGCTGTCAATCATGAGTTGTGTACTGGCAGTTCCTCCCCTGTCACCATTTTTCTCTTGGTGTCAGAAAAACCTGTCAGAAGTGATTAACGCTGATAGCAGAGAAACAGTAGCTTCAGAGAGAAATGATACTTAGTGCTCTTTAATGAGACAAGTACATACTATGGAGGGATATGCTTTGTTCATATTTCATGTCTGAGGTGTACAACCGCTTTATAGCACCAACATATGACTTGGTGTCACCTCCTTGGAATCACCCATACAGCAGTGCTAGGACTAGGAGGGGTGGCAGTATGGGCCAATCAGATGTGTTTAATGCAAATATTTCTGACAAGAAAGATGCTGATCAGCAGAGAGAGCAGAGTGATGACTTGCCGCTATTGTTCCTTTTTTAGTCTTGTCACAGGCTAGGCAGGGGGTGACCAGATTGTGGGGACACTTCACTGAAGTTTATTGGACGCACTGTCGGTTAGGTGACCACATATCGCATCCGATACTGAAAATATTAATTCACTACTGCTAATACGTGATATTTACCGCAAATAGCAAAATCGCTCAGTAAAAGCTGCATGAAAAGACCTTAAAGTCAATTCACAGATAGAAAGAATTAAATGCATGCGATAATTAAGTAGTGGCCACAGTACATGGTATGTACTGGTTGCTAAGGAGCAGGCAGCTGCCGGCGTCCTTAACAACCAGTAACTGTCACAGGATTCCCCGCTGACAGCTGAATGTGAAAAAAAAAATTGCAGGCAATTAAAAATTAAGAAAAAAAAAAGGTGTGCCCCCCATCCATACCAAGCCCTTTGGGTCTGGTATGGATTTTGAGGGGAACCCCACACCATTTTTTTTGGGTCTCTCCCAAAGTCCATACTGGACCCTTATCCGAGCATGCAGCCTGACAGCTCAGGAAAGTTGGGGGGGGACGAGCGACCACCCCCTCTCCCTGAACCATACAAGGCCACATGCCCTTTGTAGGGGTGCTTTGGGGCAGAGGGGCTCTGTCGGGCTGCATGCTCGCATAAGGGTTTGGGATAGAGTTTGGTGGGTACCATTTTTTTTTTTTTTATTTTGCTAAGGGGGTTCCCCTCAAAATCCATACCAAAGGACTTGGTATGGGTGGGGGTGGGGAACCCAACGTCGTTTTTTTTTCTTAATTTTTAATTGCTGGCAATTCTTTTTTAACATTCAGCTGTCAGACGGGAACCCGCTGACAGTTGATGACTTGTTACATTATTGTGTGTTACCACTGCTTACATACTACATGACTAACTCATGCAGTATTTTAGTAGTGTTTGTTTTCGTGAATGACAACATTTGTCTTGAAAAAAAGCTGTGCAGTATCTTACGGCATACTTGGATGCGGTAAGATACCACTTACATATATATGTGTGTGTGTGTATATATATATATACACATATACAGGTGAAACTCGAAAAAGTTATGACAAATCACGGCTTGAACTATCTTGCTTTGCATGTAATGAGTCTATCTCATATATTAGTTTCACCTTTTAAGTTGCATTACTGAAATAAATGAACTTTTGCATGATATTCTAATTTTTCGAGTTTCACCTGTATATGTGTATATATATATATATATATATATATATATATATATATATATATATATATGAAAGTGATTGGCTTAAATATGAAATATATGTAAATACGTGTATGCGATATATATATATATATATATATATATATATATATATCACATACACACACACACGTTTGTATATATATATATATTATTTTTTTTTTTTTGTATTATTATGTTTTTATTCCTTTTTAAATGTAAAGTCCACAGTTTGCCATGAAGGAACATGCTCCTGAAGAACCATCAAGGCAGTGCACTATATGCGTATGACGGCAGGCTGATGGCTTTGTGCGGATGTGGGAAGAGTACTATATTGGTGTGTATGAACTCTGACATAGCTGTACACAACATAACAAGTTTCCAGCAACCATCACTGAATAACAATCAACACATAATCTACTCTACTACTTCCCACAGCGCCTTCAGGGAATTAGAGAGCTGTGAAGAGCACTGCAGGCTCTGCTCATAGCCAAGAGACCCAGAATACAGAAAAAAGGAGCTTTCCAGCAATGACGACACACTTTATGTCCCATTAATTAAGGCCGTATAAGAAGCTATGATATCATGCAGAGTACAGTGACTGATATCAGCCAGGTTTTGGTTGACAAAAGTCAGACCTGGAGAGTTCAGATCATACAGGACAAAAAAAGAAAGGTGGTTTTACAACTGCTGCTACCATGCAGCGATAACCATGATAGGAGTGCTGCATGCAGCGGAAGGCGCCCCCAAACACTGCCCCCTGCAGGAATTAGGGATCACACCTCTCTATGCATTTCAGAACCCACTATGTGAACAGCTCCATTCACACACAGAGGCAGAAATGTAAATACACACAGGTGTCCGTCCCGAAAAGATACATTCTGATTGGCTACTATAGGTTAATGTAACTAATTACACATTGCTCTGAAATCAGCCTATACTGACCGGTGTTTAATACAGACAGAAGATGGCAGAGGAAAGCCTGCATAAATCTTCTATGTGTACATAGCCATGCAGGTTACATTTCCTCAATCCAGTAAATGTGTGAAGGTGGGGTGAACATCGTTTAATACTGACAAGTACTTTTCGATATGCCTGTTTGCACTCTGGGTCCATTATTTAAAGCAGAACTCTAGGCATAAGATATTGCAGCTCTGTAATGTTTACCACATCATGAAGTGTATTTTTATTAATGCAAGCAATGTAAAGACCTAAAGGTGACCTGGTATCATTTTTGTGCAGTCCCTAAACAACAGAGCTCACATTAGGGGAGGAAGAAGCTGTCCATGGAGTCAGTCAGTTCATGTGCTGACAAGAAGCATGCTGACAGAAGGAGAGAGCAGAGTGACAGAGAGAGGAGCTCATGGCTGTGCAGCTTCTTCTCTTACTCCTCCGTCACATACTAGGACAGGTCAAGGATGATCTGGGCTCAAAGGAAGTGGGTTGACAAATGCTAGCCAGGACGTCTAGGGGTTTATTTACTAGAGCTGGAGAGTGTAAAATTAGGGTCACTTCTGCACTGAAACCAATCAGCTTCCAGGTTTTATTACCAAAGCTTAATTGAACATGCTGGGGTTAGAAGCGGATTGGTTTCTTTGCAGATGAGAGCCTGATTTTGCACTCTCCAGCTTTAGCAAATAAACCCCCCAGTGTCATAAACAAATACTGTGGGGGAAACTTTTGGATTGAAGCCAGTTTTTTTATTTTATCCTTTACTGGGCTATTCATTTTTATCTTCATCTTTTTGGCTGGGGTTCTGCTTTAAAACATGCTATATTTGTGCTCTTAATATAGCCTATATTAAAGTGGTTGTAAACCTCAGACATGAAATATGAACAAAGCATATCCCTCTGTAGTGTGTACTTGTCTCAATTAAGAGAACCAAGTGTCATTTCTGTCTGCTGCTTTGTTTCTCTATCTAGTATGAGTCCCTTCTGACAAATTTCCTGACACCAAGAGAAAAAAGGTGACAGGTGAGGGAGATCCAGGTGATTGTTCCTGGGTGCTGTGTAAAGGGGGGAGGTGTCACTTCCTTCCAATCAGCTCTGAGAACATTCCTCACTAAGCTCTGTAGGGTGTAACTTCAGTTCTCCGCCCACTCTTTTCTGATAGCTCAGACGTGCTTTAGAACTGACTTCTGATAAACAAGTATAACTTATGTAGGAGGATTTATTTCATCTCTGTGTATTACCTGAGGCCAGTCACTTCACTGGGTATATGTTAGGGTTTGCAACCATTTTAAGTCTGAGCTTTTAAAAAAATGTCATGCTGCAGTTTGACCACAGTTCAATGTGCAAAAAAATTACAAAGCACATGTACCAGAACACTAAGTAAACAAAAACATTTTAGGGACTAAAAAAAAGCAGGAACATCTTGTTCTGTACCGAATCATGTTCAGCAGGCCTTCAAGAGGTATAAATGGTTGCTTTCTCTGTTCCCCTAAATGGCACAAGAAATTAACCCTTGCAGGGCTAGGGAAGTTCAACTGCAAAGGGCTTTTCCTTTTCTCTAGTTTAGCTGTACAGTGGTTGTAAACCCTTACTTATACCAGCTGAAGTGACTGTCCTCAGTGATACACAGAGATGACACAAATCCTCCTACAGTTGTATCTGTTTATCTGCAGTTTTCTCCTCTCTACAGCCACTCAAAGTACAGAAGTCACAGAGTATTTATCAGCTCCAGAAGGCAGGGGCGGGGATCTGATATCAGATAACAGATGATCAGATGACACTGCACAGCATAGAGCAGGGAGCTGATTGTAATCGGAGACCCAAATGGAGGGACTGGACATGCACCCCCTCTACACAGTGTCATAGGAAAACATGCACCACTGAGGCTGTCAATCACCTTTTACATGCTGGAGAGGGTGTGGGGCCCTCTCCCAGGATTGCTTGGTGTCAACACAGACTGTCAGAAGGGACATGCAGATAGCAGAGAAAGGAGAGAGTATTGATTTGGGTTGAGGCAAGTACACACTATGGAAGGAAATGCTTTGTTCATTTTTAATCCAAGGGGTTTGCAACCACTTTAAAATAAGTTTAGGAATAGAGAGAGATGAGGGAGGATGTAACTAATATGATGATGTATGCTAGTGCTCTATATAGTAAATATGTCACAGATAAAAATCTGCAGAACCGCGGGATTTGTAAAATGTTGTAAATCCAGTGTTTTACACATTTATTTTAAGCAGATTTACCCACAGCCATGAAATGACGGTTGTCCAGCCCAGCTGTTTTTGGCTCTACTGGGCAACAATTCCATATTTATGGGGTTCCTACCAGCAATGCCTTCTGAAGGTTACAGAGGAGCAAAGCAGTTGGTTAGCTTGGAAATCTTGTCCAATTGTTTTGTTTTCAAGGGCATATCCCCTTCCCACCCAACTAGGCTATACCCAAGGTGACTGTTCATGTTTGGGACCACCCATGCCAGTAGACTCAAGTGTCTAAGGGTGGGCTGAATGTAGCTAAAACCTTTTGGAATATTCAACAGGTCTTAGATATGTGTTTAAACTGGGTATTTGGATAGGGTTTTCCTTAACCTCTTCACGCCGGCGCCTCCCGGCCGTTTAGGAGTTTCAGAAGCCGGGAGGCGGGGCGGGGTTTTAGGGTCATGTGACTGTCGTGATTCGCCGTCACGGCGGTCACATGATCGGAAAAGGTCCCGATCGAAAGGGGAGATCAGGACCTTTCCGCGAGTCGCAGACATATATGCTGGGAGCACACAGGGCGCATACGCTCTCAGCACATATGTATTTTCTAACTGCATGCATATATGCGGCCGCTCGGCGTCAAAGCCAACACGCCGAGAGGCCGCATATTTGCGTGCGATTGGTGTCAAGGGGTGAAAGAGGAATTCCAAGTGTGGATGTTTTATACATAGTTACATTAGTCAAACTTGAACCAACATAACAATGCAAATACCATACCTGGCCAATGTCCCTGAAAAGTAGCTCTACCTTTTCTACCTCATCCAATCAGAGAAAGCTTTGCATTCATTCATAAAATGCAAACCTTTCTCTGAATGGTGCCCATGCTGTGTGAATGAATTTCTGTGTTCAGAATGCATCAGGCCACATGGAATCAGAAAGCAAGTGGAGATCACTGGAGTAGGGTTGTCTTCTTCAGTGATTTCCAGCTTCCAGGAGCATCAGCCAGATATGGTATATATGATGCACCCTCCTAGTCAGGTGTTGCCATTTGTGTAGTTAGGATCAGTATAGCTGGTGGAGGAGACTGTTAGGAGAGTGCTGTGATGGATTAGTTAGGTCTGCCCATGATGCTCTGGTGCTGTTTGAGTTTGTCTGAGTTCTGCCTGCCTTCAGGAAGCTACGAGAGCCTTCCAGAACCTAAGAGGGAAGTAAGCAAAATGAGCAGCATGAATATGGCTACAGCCCTAGCCAATTGGAGGGAAGGATGGACCCATTGCATGCTGGGATTGATATTTATGTTCTGAGAGAACATGGGTTCAGTGTCTTTCACTAGAGAGGATTACACCAAGCCAGGCTGGAGGTAGGCTGCCTCACCTGGCACTGCTGTCTACCAAAGGTTTGTCTGGTATCACTGGAGAGAATTACTTGGGAGATTGGAGGGAGCCAATCATTCTGCCCTTTGTCTTGTGAATACAGACTCTGAGAGATCTTGGGGACTCTGTGTGCTTGCTACCCCTCTGGTGCTTTATAGTCAGTGTGGGTCTGAGGAACACTGGCTTGTGTTCTGATGAGCTTGTCTTACTGTTGCTACTGCAAAGGACTTTACTCAGTTCTATTACTTTTGAACTGCCCCAGTCTGATGTAACAGGCTTGTACCTGAGGAGCTCAGCCCTGCAACTACTACTACCGCTAAAAGGACTTTTCTCACTCCTAAACTATTTGTTACTACAATTTAAAGAGAAGTCTGCTATCTACTTTCAGCCAGAACTTTGAAAGTGCTCAACTAAGAGATCAGCTAGATGTCCTCGGTGTGAATAGTTCTAATCTTGTCCTACGAAATTCTCCATCCCTGTCCCCAGTTCTACAATAAACTCCAAAAACAAACATCCCTTAGACTGGTTATTGAACACAATGAGCGAAAAAGTGTGTGTACCTGGCTGTGGAAAATACTTGGTGCCTGGCTACAGGATGAAGAAGGGGGGGAAACATGGGCAAAAATACAAGCAGCTCCTCCAGGGGTAGCGCTACATAAACATAGTTCCAGGCTGGACCAATGTAAAAATATCCATACTTGGAATTCTTTTTAAATCATTAAAATAATTTCACTAATTTATTGCCTGATAAAAGTGATCCCTGAAATCTCTTCAGAGGCCTATCCTGCCCCCACCTAATAACTGTACATATATTTTCTCCATCTCCTCACAGTTATTACCTTTTGTATTTCTTGACCCTCCCCCTTAGATTGTAAGCTCTAATGAGCAGGGCCCTCAGATTCCTCCTGTATTAAATTGTATTGTAATTGTACTGTTTGCCCTCGTGTTGTAAAGCGCTGCGTAAACTGTTGGTGCTATATAAATCCTGTATTATAATAATATTAATAATTCGGACAGATACAGTACATGGAGCCCTGGATTGTAGTAAAAAGGAGATTACTAACTTTCTTGCTCAACCAAAAATGGCTAAAAGTGTTTTTAAAAGTGGAGCTCCACCCAATAGGGAAAGTTCCGCATTAAGGACTCGTTCCCCGCTCCCCACGAAATATTGGCACCTTTGGGGAGTGGGTGCCTAGGCGATCGGAATTGAAAGTTCCCCAAATCCACCCCTCTCCCCCACAGTCTTCTGGTACATGTGACAGGTCCCAGAAGACTACGAGACCATTGAAAATGTGCAGCGCTGCTCACGCATGCACAGTGGGCACCCAGCTGTGAAGCTACAAGTTATTACAGCCGGGTGCCCACAGTTAAGATGCCAGTGTCGGGACAGAAGAAAACTGGTGAACCTGGCTGGGGTGAGGACACCGCTGGATTGTAGAACAGGTGAGTGGCTGTTCTCTATACCCTTGTATCCACGGTTTTACTGGTACCATGCCCCTAAAGAGAATTATGTTGAAAAAGACCCTAACCAAGAAAACTAATGGGGCTTTAGAGGTACAAAACCATAACACTAATCATAAACTAAACAAAAATGTAAAGACAGTATATAAAATTGAACACCTTTTATTATGTTAAAAAACCACCAACAGGCGGAGCATGATCATCAGACATATACATAGAAAAACATAAAATAGAATACAATAAATGAGACCTGGTCACAGTAATTGTTGCTGATATCCTAGATGCAAAGGTGTCATGGGCATCAGCCGCAAACAAACAACAGCTATAACCTCAGGACATAAAGTGTGATGGACATGATGGTGGATGGCTAACAATGAAAACAAGTAATCGTATTTGAATTAGTATAGAACACCTAAACATATAATATCATAGGTGTTGATAACCATATAGACATTTAGTTTCCACTTGAAACCATGAGTAGGTACTTTGTTTTAAGATTCCAACACGTTTTGTGGGACAGAGCCCGCTTCCTCAGGGAACAAAACAAAACTCTCCTAGATTGTAAGTTCCAAGGAGCAGGCCCTCCTAACCAAGGGCAGACTGACCATTTGGAAACTCGGGCACTGCGCGAGGGCCCGGGGTCAGTAGGGGGCCCCATGAGATGCCCCTGGTACCTTTTTCATAGGCTTTTTTGAGTTTGGGCAAGGACACAGGGGCCCCATGATCCCCTATTGCCCGGGGGCCCCATGAGTTGTCAGTCCACCCCTGCTCCTAACCCTCTAGTATTGAACTGTATTGTTGCTGTATTGTCTCCCGTTACATTGTAAGGCGCTGAGCAAACTGTTGGTGCTATATAAATATAAATGTAATATAATAATAATAAACACAAATTCCTACAGCAAGCAATAACAGAACCAGAAACATATAATCAGTATGTAGTCATGTAAGATTACACAAAAAAACAACAAAAATAAATGGTTTAACAGCAATTACCAGTTCATGATACCAGCACATTCCCAGATGGCTCATGTAAAATATAGGTCCATCATATCAGGACGGATGCTATTGTGCTATGGTGCACCAAAATGATAATTCTCGACCAAAACCAAAAATTCAGCATGAACTTGGTCGAAAACCAAAACCGAAATGGACAGTTTTTAAAAATATATATTTTGTGATATATAATTGTATTATATTCGCCTTTTTAATTAATATCATGACTTTAAATGAATATAAATTTAAAAATACAATCCAGTCACGTAAATTAACGTTTATTGAAAGTAATACACAAAAATTGTCAAGAAAATAAAATGAAAAATATATAAAAAATGTAAATAGAGGCATTTTTGCATTTGCGATGCGATTTTGCATTGAAGCCAATAGGGGGCGATTTTGCATTGAAGTAAAATAAATGTGATTTTGCATTGAAGTCAATGGAACTGAATAAAACGCATCAAAATTCATACACCTCTTTTGTGAATGGTCACCACCACCTGTGCAAAGCACTTACCAGAAGGTTAAGTTCCATCATAAGAGTTTAACAAAGCAATGTGTCCAGTAATGCTCAGTAAACAGTCTGCACCTCCATTGAATGGTGCCCAGCACACCTCTTAACTTTACTGCATCATCTCAGGACAGCCGGCATACTTGTCTGCCATTTCTGCTGCTTCTAGGAAGGTGTTGGTGATGTCACAGTTCCTCCCTGGGAGGAACTATGTATAGCAGGGGTGGGCAACTGTGGCCCTCCAGCTGTTGTAGAACTACAAGTCCCATGCGGCATTGCAAAACTGACAGTTACAAGCATGACTCCCAAAGGCAGAGGCATGATGGGACTTGTAGTTCACCAACAGCTGGAGGGCCACAGTTGCCCACCCCTGATGTATAGTCATCCTTTAAAGCAGAACTCTGGTTACAAAATGTTTTCCCATGCAATGGGCCTGTGTCTGCACTGCATGGGTTAAGAGTGTGTTTTGTCTCATGTAAAAGCTGTACTTACCCAATCCTCCGATCCTGTGGAAAACCATGCTCCCCCATGTCCAGCGGTGGAATGTTCCATGCTGGTCTATAGGCGTGATGACGTCAGGAACAGCCCATTCACAAGACCGCTAGCATGCGGGGGGGCAGGAGCAACGGGGACCGGTCTTGCGCTCAGCAAATTAGGTAAGTATAGCTTTGCCTTCTGAGCCCCTAGACAAAAACGAGCATTTAATCCATGCAGTGCAGGCACAGCCCCACTGTGTGGGAAAATATTAATTTTGCCCACACTTCTTCTTTAAGCTACCCACCCCAGCATGAATAGGTAAACTTGAGAGGTGGGGGGATGTAAAGGATGAACATAAATGATAACTATGCATATATTATTCTTTAAGTCAATGTTTCTCAACCTTTTTTCGGTTGCAGCGCCCTTTATCAGTATGCAAAGGCACCCCAGTCTAAAAATGTAAATTTTACCTGTCAGTGGGAAACCTGAGCCTGGGGCATTACACACAATCACCTTGATGAAGTTACATACTGTAGTTGGTAAGATTGAAAAAAGACACCAATCCATACAGTTCAACCAAATTACCTTCACATCAGAGATCCTCCATGACATCCGAGGCCCCCATTTCACATGTGATTTCCCCCAACATGTCAAAGACATCCCATCATGTCAGAGGTCTGTTCTATAACATCAGTGTCCCCCCCTTCACATCAGAGGCATCCTATCTTGCCATAGGTCCCCCTATCACATCAGGGTCCCCACATCACATCAGAGTCAGCCCTACACATCAGTGTCCCCCATCACATTAGAGCTCTCCTATAAATCAAAGATCCCCATCATACCTGGGTCCTCCATTTACGTCAGAGTCACCCCCACATGTCAGAAGCCCCCTATCACATCAGAGCCCCCCCCCCCCATCACAGAGTCTCCAGTCACTCAGAGCCCTCTCCCCCCTCCCCATCATAGAACTCCCAAATCACGCATTTCTTCCCATCATGGGCAGCACAGTGGCTAAATGGTTAGCACTTCTGCCTGGCAGTACTAGGGTCATTGGTCTGAATCCCAACCACGGCACCACCTGCCTGGAGTTTGCATGTTCTCCCTGTGCCTGCGTGGGTTTCCTCCGGGTACTCCGGTTTCCTCCCACACTCCAAAGACATGCTGGTAGGTTAATTGGCTCCTGTGTAAATTGGCCCTAGTATGTGTGTGTATGTATGATAGTAAGTTAGGGACCTTAGATTGTATGCCCCTTGAGGGTTAGGGACTGATGTGAATGTACAATATATATATATGTAAAGCGCTGCGTAAATTGACGGCGCTATATAAGTACCTGAAATAAATAAATAAATCCCCCCAATCACACAGACCCCTCTTCACATTAGATCCCTACCTTCTGGCTTCAGCAGCACAGCCTGACTGCCCTGCTTTAGTTGCAGATGTGGGTTTGTACACATGCTCGTCCTCACCTACCACGTGCAGATTGGTCTCTTCGACTGTGCGCTGTTTAGTGTGAAGCGCATACGCCCGTTGTACCAAATTTTAATGAAACAAAGAAAGATTGCACCTAAAACCAGACTGCCGCCATCTGTTTTTTTTGGGGATCATATGCAGACCAGTAAACATGGAGACGCAGTAGGTCTTGCAGTAGCCTGTCCCTAGGATTAGAATATGAGACGGCACACTAAATGCACTGCATACCTATGCAGCTGCCTGTCCCTAGGATTAGAATATGACACGGCACACTAAATGCACTGCATACCTATGCAGCTGCCTTTTCATTATGTATTCAGTAATCTACAGATCTATTCTGAAATCACTGTGAACTGACGTGACACAGGTGAAAAGCAGATGATTTGCATGCTGCTACCCACAATCTTCTGCTTTGTTTTAAAGTATATCTGCAGGTGACACACGATCCCATAATACACAATCTGGGTGCACTGGAAAAACAGGAAAAAATAAATTATTTGCGCTTGTATGTGGAAATGACACCCAGGACATTACTCTGTTCTTCATCCAGTCATTACACACAATGCAGCTTGTTGCTAAAAAATAATTCCCCTGTTAAAGTGGAGCTCCACCCAAAAGGGGAAGTTTTGCTTTAGGCACTGGTACCCCGCTCCCCATGATAAATTGGCACCTTTGGGGTGTGGGTACCTGATTTTGACATGTACCGGCTCTCACTTCCGCTATGACCGCCTAAACCAGTGCTCTCCAAACTGCGGCCCTTTGCTTGCTTTTATCTGGCCGTGGACCATTATCCACCCCACTCTCAGCAACAGTGGGGCATAGTTCCTGCCACTGACACCGACAATGAGACATTATTGCTGCCACTGACATCAACGATGGGGTACTATTCCTCCCACTGATAACAATGTTAGGGCACTATTCCTCCCACTGATACCAACGATGGGGCACTATTCCTCCCACTGACACCAACAATGGGGCACTATTCCTCCCACTGACACCAACAATGGGGCACTATTCCTCCCACTGATACCAACGATGTGGCACTATTCCTCCCACTGACACCAACAATGGGGCACTATTCCTCCCACTGACACCAACAATGGGGCACTATTCCTCCCACTGACACCAACAATGGGGCACTATTCCTCCCACTGATACCAACGATGGGGCACTATTCCTCCCACTGACACCAACAATGGGGCACTATTCCTCCCACTGACACCAACAATGGGGCACTATTCCTCCTAATGACACCAATGATGGGGCACTATTCTTCCCACTGACACCAATGATGGGACACTATTCTTCCCACTGACACCAACAATGGGGCACTATTCCTCCTACTGACACCAACGATGGGGCACTATTCTTCCTACTGACACCAACGATGGGTCACTATTCCTCCCACTGACACCAACGATGGGGCACTATTCCTCCCACTGACACCAACAATGGGGCACTATTCCTCCCACTGATAACAATGTTAGGGCACTATTCTTCCCACTGATACCAACAATGGGGCACTATTCCTCCTACTGATACCAATGATGGGGTACTATTCCTCCCACTAACACCAGCAATGGGGCACTATTCCTTCCACTGACACCAACGATGGGGCACTATTTCTCCCACTGATACCAATGATGGGGCACTATTCTTCCCACTGACACCAACGATGGGACACTATTCCTCCTACTGACATCAATGTTGGAGCTCTATTCCTCCCACTGACACCAATGATGGGGTACTATTCCTCCCACTGATACCAATGATGGGGCACTATTCGTCCCACTGACACCAACAATGGGGCACTATTCTTCCCACTGACACCAATGTTAGAGCACTATCCCTCCTACTGACACCAACGATGGGGCACTATTCCTCCCACTCTCATGCCTGATGAAGGGGTCCTGTATTATAATAATAATAATAATAATAATAATAATAAATACAGAGCTGCATTGATTTGTGTCTTTTCAATCTGCCTTAAAGTGGAAGTAAACTCCTACTGGACACTTGTACCTGCAGGTAGCCTTATAATAAAGCATGCATCGTTTAGGAGATCACCGGGGCATACACTGTGAAGAAATGGCATACCAGTGCCGATCCTTCAGAGCTCTGTTCTGCGGCTGAGATTTCTGCACGCATGCGCTGGAGTGACGTCATCACGTCTTAGCCAATCAAGCTGCCAGAGCCCGCAAACCCAGAAGGAAGACCGAGCGAAGATGGAAGTCCTATCAGTGGTGAAAGCGTGCCTCTGGGGGGCTTCGTTCTAAGGTAAGCCTTTTATGATGTGCTAGTATGCGATGCATCACTGACAAGTAATGAAGAATGCCATGCATACTAGCACATTATGACGTTATTTTGCGGGGAATTTTTTTTTTTTTGGCGGTTTACTACTGCTTTAGCTGTTCAGCTTTAATCCAGCGCTCACTTCATCATGTCATAAAATCCCATTAAAATGGAGCAGGTTTACCTGGATCCTCCCTGCCTCCTGCTTATGGTAGAATAACATGAGAAATCACTCAAAGCATCCAAAGACTTCTCATGTGTGCAGCCAACTGTAATTCTCCATAACAGGGAAACGCACAACCCAAACTTTACAGCAGGGAAGCTGCAGTACAAGATCAGAGTCAGCAGTTTTTTCAGCTCCTCGGATCCATGACACCATATGGTCACCCAAAATTTTATTACATAAGCACCCACCTATACTAAGCCAGCACGTTCTATATGAATCCAGAGGTGACAGTTCGGCCAGCTGTAAATGATAAGAACAGGAGAGGATGCCAAGGAGATGCGTGATTTGCGTCCGCTGACTGAGAGTTTTTATACAGGTCACGGCTCTATGGTGACCTCTATATCCTTTACATGTGCAGTATGCAGGGTACATAATTCTCACAAAGCGTGCCAGTCCTGGCTGCCTACAAAAAGGGGATTTATACAGCAACATACACACACAATCAGATCTGGCACACTGCGATTTATTCAGCACTGGCAATGCTTTTGTGTGTATCAAACCCCAGCGATCCCAGATAGAAGATTGTGGCAGCTTTACAAACATCTGCTTCATCATTGCATTTGCCAAACTTTCTTGACAGAGAGGGGCTGTCATTGCTGACCCTCTTCTGAAAATGCTAGTTGCCTGGCTATTGGGCTGTCAAGGTCACTGATCTGGAAGAGGTACACAGATCAGGAAAGTCAGAGGTACCTATTTGCATACATTTTTCAGATCACTGACAAGTAATGAAGCTACAGGCATAAAAGCCAGGCAACTAGCATTAAAGAGGCCATTGAAGAAGGAAGGAAAGGCATTGATACCACTCAGGTTACAATGTTGCCTTCCCACTGCTCTTATCATTCCTGCATGCAGTTTGAAATACACTCACCGGCCACTTTATTAGGTACACCTTGCTAGTTCCAGGTTGGACCCCCCTTTACCTTCAGAACTGCCTTCATTCTTCATGTTATAGATTCAACAAGATGTTGGAAACATTCCTCAGAGATTTTGGTCCATATTGACATACTTTGGTCTATATTGACATACATTGAGTTACTGTTGCCTTTCTATCATCTCAAACAAGTCTGCTCATTCTCCTCTGACCTCTGACATCAACAATGTATTTTCCTCCACACAACTGCTGCTCATTCGATATTTTCATTTTTTCATTCTCTGTAAACCCTATTTATTTTTTATTATTATTATTATTATTATACAGGATTTATATAGTGCCAACAGTTTGCTCAGCGCTGTACATTATAATGGGAGACAGTACATGAGACAGTACAGTAACAATACGATTCAATACACGAGGGGTTCGAGGACCCTGCTCCTTGGAGCTTACAATCTAGGCTTACAATCTAGTCTTCCCTGAAGAGATAGGTTTTCAGAGTGCGCCCAAAGGTGAGGAGAGTAGGTGATAGTCTGATGGATTGGGGTAGTGAGTTCCAGAGGATGGGGGAAGCCCTGGAGAAGTCGGGCATGGGAGGAGGAGACCAGGGAACTAAAGAGTAGGAGGTCTTGTGAGGAGCGGAGAGTACGTTTTGGGTGGTATTTGGATACCAGATCGGTGATGTCGTTTGGGGCAGTATTATGAACAGCTTTATACATCAATGTTAGCATTTTGAATTTTATCCGTTGGGCAATCGGAAGCCAGTGGAGGGATTGGCAGAGAAGGGTGGCAGATACGGAGATCCCTAGAGATGGTTGTGCATGAAAATCCCAGTAGGTCAGCAGTTTTTGAAATACTCAGACCAGCTCGTCTGGCACCAACAACCATGCTATGTTCCAAGTCCCTTAAATCCCCTTTCTTCCCCATTCTGATGCTCGGTTTGAACTTCAGCAAGTCATCTTCACCACGTCTAGATGCCTAAATGCATTGAGTTGCTGCTATGTGACTGACTGCTTAGCAATTTGTGTTACCAAACAATTGAACAGGTGTACCTAATAAAGTAGCCGGTGAGTGTATGTCCACGTTTTACAATGAAACATAATGCTTACAGAGCTTAATACACCTGACCATGGGGCAGATGGATTTAGAGGGACTGTCCATGGAGAAGAGGAACCCTGCATGTTCTGGTGTGCTGTGCCCTGTATAATGTGTGTGCAGTAGATATGGAGCGGAGCGGTCCCTATTCTCAGGGATCCCCCGGATGGCACATGGCACTGCAGAGCGTACATGACACACGGGAGTCAGCGCTGGATTCCCCAGCCAGAAGGGAGGGGGCGGGGCTGGGAGATCCAATGACGCTCTGACCCTGCCCTATGCAGCACCAACAACCATGCCATATTCAAAGTCACTTAAATCCCCTTTCTTCCCCATTCTGATACTTGAAGTTTGAACTTCAGCAAGTTGTCTTCACCACATCTAGATGCCTAAATGTACTGAGTTGCTACCATGTGATTGGCTGATTAACAACTTGCGTTAACAAGCAATTAAACAGGAGTACCTAATAAAGTGGCCGGTGAGTGTAGATCTCAAAACAAATACCATTATTATTATTTTTATTTCATGTGTTCACAAGACCACAACTTTACAGCAAGTGTGTCTCTCTGTGTGGCTGCTTCGATTAGTGGGTGTGATTTATCAGGTTCGGCAACATCTTAAAGCTATGGACGCCGGTGGGATGATGCCAGGGCTCTAAGGCTTGGTTCACATCTGTGCAGGTGGTGCCACTGCAGGAATACTGGCAGGTGCAACCACACAGAGAAATGCGGGACCCGCTAGCACTGGAATTCCCAACCGTACTGGGAACCTCGATTCCCGTGTGGTCTGCGATTTAAAAAATAGAGCAGGCACTTCTTTCCTGCGTGTCCCAGGGCATGCCAACCTATTCAAATGAATGGGCTCTTGTGCCGGTGCAAATCATGGCCAGCAAACCTTACAGGTATAAACCTAGCCTAAGGGTTCAAAGGCAATGTCAGTCCTCTACAGAGACACAAACTTGTCAGGGTTTTGCAGTCAAGTGACCAATTTTTTTTTAAATAAAAGGTATTTGCTGTATGGCAGAAAAATATGAGCAGTGTGTGTGTGTGCGAGTTGGGGGGGACATTTAAAAGCTAGGTGGTTGTATTGATTTTCCTTCTATGTTAAGGATGACCATACACTAAGTCAGGGGTCTCCAAAATTTTCAAAGGACCAGTTTACCATCCCTCAAACTTTAGGGGACCCAGCATCAATGAGAATAAACATTGCCTCGGGGTTGGTGGTCAGTTATATAGTGCCTGTGGCCAGCAGGAGGAGGAGGAATAGTGCCCTATTATTGGTATTACAGGGAGGAATATTATGCCATCATTGGTATTAGTGAAAAAAATTAGTGCCCTGCCATTGTCAGTGGCCCCACTCTTGGTGTCAGTGGGAGGAATACGACCCCAAGGGCCAGATAAAAGCTAGCAAAGGGCCTGATCCGGCCCTCGGGCCACAGTTTGAAGGCAATTGCACTAAGCAATCAGATTGTACATTCTCCATTAGATCTGCCATTAACTATGTAGTGCAGCTGCCTGCCTGATTTGATACAAATTGAATGGATTGTTTAGGTTTGTCCTCATGTTACATAGAAAAAAGGAGAACGTCCAGAGATTGTGTAGTATATGGTCAGCCTTAGACTCCACCTGCTATGTGCATTAATAGAAGTGAAAGGTCTGCTACAGCCCAAATTCTGCTAGAAAGGTATAAGTCAGCAGAAAGAAATGCAGAGCCTGGTAGACACAGAAATGTATATTGAGTTGTTCTGCAAGCCAAGGAAGACTCAGCTTAAAGTGAAACTATGCTTTCCCAATTCAGGAAAGGTCAGTGTCACTGGGGAGGGGCTTTAAAGCGTCACTCTGGGCAACTGGAACAGTGTAAACCCAGCCTTACCTTCCTAATCCTCGGTCCTGCAGCCTTTCTTCCTACTGCTTCCAGGTGTGGCATTGGATCCCTGAAGATGACCTCCTTACCAGTCTCTGACCAGTTTGTTGACCACCTCTGTTATCTTCATCATCACATACAATGCAGGACCAGCAGACATGTCCCATCCTCATGACGTGACCTCTCATCAATCATTGTATATTGGTTTCTAAAGCGAGCAAAATCCTCGCTTGTATTAAAAGAGGTATAGACTCCAGAGAGAGAGATATCATATTACCCCGGTACAAATCATTAGTAATACCTCATCTGGAATATGCAGTTCAGTTTTGGGCACCAATTCACAAAAAGAACATTGGGGAACTGGAGAAAGTACAGAGAAGGGCAACCAAACTGATAAGAGGCATGGAGGAGCTCAGGTATGAGGAAAGATTAGAGGAACTGAATTTATTCTCTCTTGAGAAGAGGAGATTAAGGGGGGATATGATCAACATGTATAAATACATCAGTGGTTCATATAGTGAACTCGGTGTAGAGTTATTCACCCTGAGGTCATCACAGAGGACAAGGGGGCACTCTTTACGTCTGGAGGAAAAGAGATTTAATCTCCCCAGAAAGGTTTCTCCACAGTAAGAGCTGTGAGAATGTGGAATAGACTCCCTCAAGAGTTGGTTCTGGTCAGCTCAGTGGAATGCCTTAAAAAAGGCTGGATTCTTTCTTAGATACACAGAATATAACTGGTTTCTTTTTATAAGTAAAGTTGATCCAGGGAATATCCGATTGCGTTTCGGGGGATCAGGAAGGCTTTTTTTCTCCTGCAGGAGCAACTTGGATCATGCTTTGCTGGGGCTTTTTTTGCCTTCCTCTGGATCAACTGTGGGCGCAGGATTATAACTTTTTATTTTTTCTGGTTGAACTGGATGGACTTTTGTTTTCAGCCAGACTAACTATGTAACTATGTATATGATGACCTAGGTGAGCAAGTCCACATGCTTTATAGGGTTTTTTGCCTTCCTCTGGATAAACTGTGGATATGGAGGTTTTCCATCTATTTATTTTTTTATATCGATTGAACTAGAAGGACTTGTGTCTTTATTCAACCTGTGTAACTATGTAACATTCCAGAATTGGTGAGCAGAGTTCGGGGTTTTTCACACTTGTGGTGGACTGCTGTGTCCTCTGAAAAGCTATCACTGTTTAGATCACTTTTTAGAAAGCATTAGCATTATTCTGCCTCCTTGTAGCCTGATTTAACCCTTTAAATGCTGCTGCTAGACAAATACACCTTACCATCCAATCAGCGACTTCTGCCCCTCTCTGCCAATCCCTCCACTGGCTTTCACTAACCCAATGTACAAAACTCAAAATACCAACCACAACATACAAAGCCATCCACAACACTACCCCCAGCTATATCACCAATCTCATCCGCAGATATCATCCAAATTGCCCGCTCCGCTCCTACCAAGACAGCTTGCTCTCTAGCTCCCTTGTCACCTCCTCCCACGCTCGTCTCCAGCCCTTCTGCAGAGCCTCTGCCATCCTCTGGAACTCCCCACTCCAGTATGTCTGGTCAGCCACCACCCTGTCTGCCTTTAGGCGATCTTTGAAAACTCACTTATTTAGGGAAGCCTACCCCACCTCCACCTAAGAACTGTACTTGAATCACCTCCACCAGATCAACCCCCGCAGCAATCCCCTTTTGTACCACCTTCCCCTTCCTTTAGATTGTAAGCTCTAAGAGCAGGGCCCTCCTGTTCCTTCTGTACTGAAATGTATTGTAATTGTACTGTCCCCCTTTATATTGTAAAGCGCTGCACAAACTGTTAGCGCTATATAAATCCTGTATAATAATAATAAATGCATGCTACTGCGTGTGGCTACTTTGAGCTGAATGGGCAAGTCTGAAAGGCGGTACTGCCTGTCAAACTTTGCACCTGGCGTTAAAAATGCCATGGCATAGCCTCTGTCCAGCTTTATTTTTCCAATTCGAGTGGACATCCGGGGGGAGGGGGTAGTTGCCCATTTTTACCGCCCCTCCCACCCTACAAACCGCCCATCTGAATGCAACCTAAAAGACCTCTGGCTGTCACAGGATACTCTAGTAAAATATGTATCACTCTGTATTAGACCATCCACTAGAATATCAAGCTATTTTAATTATGTTATCTCTGCCCAGAGTTGGCCTTTAAAGAGAACCTAATGCTTCGTCCTGCATGAGCAAAAGAAGAAGGGGCCAGGGGGTCTATACTCCTACTTCTGTACAGAGAGGAAAATACTAATATATTCCTATAGTAAATCTGTCTCATTGTCCCCAGTTGCACTTCCTTTCTGTGTCTAAGATGATAAATCTTCCTAAAAAAGTTCTGTCTCTGCATATCCTGATGTGACTCCACTGACAGTTCCAACAATCGGAGCGTTCTGGTATGGAAGTGATAACTCTCAGGCTGGAACAGTTTTTGGATTTATTTTTCAACATTGTTTGTTGTTGCAGGCAAAGGAAGCAAATACAATTTTGCAACAGTGTATACAAAAGTCTTGAAGTTCTAAGCAATTGGAAGATTTCCTCCAGCTTATGAAAGGTTAGACAAGGCAATGGAAATGTTGGAGATGGTTTGCTGGAGGAATAGTCCTGTGTCTATTGACTGATACAATAGTCCTCACTATAAGTATGATATTATTTATATCAGTATAAAATGACTCTTTTTCATGTATATGTAATGAACGTTCTGCTTACTTTTACAGAATACACTACATAAGAAAGATCAGGATCAGTCCAAAATAAATCTTAATAGAAAACCCTTTTTGTTAAGACATCACTGCAACCTCCGTCAGCAAGTGTCATTCATTCTTCTAATCAATCGATCTATAATCTAGCTATCCATCTGTATACAGTATGTAAAATGCAATTATTTAATATGAAAAAATATGCTACAGTAGCCAATCAGAAAGTAGCAATTCCTATTCTACTCAAAGTATTATCTGTCTATGTAAGGAAGACATATTTAAGAAGACAAAACGAAGCCTACAGCAGCCAATCATAAAGTGGCAATTCTTCTACTCAATAAGGCGAATTTATAAATTCTGGAGCAAATGGAATCTGGAGTAGCATGGCAGCCAATAGTCTATTTTACATTTTCAAAGCTTAAAGATCTATCATAATTTTTCTTTTATAGTTTGTCTCTTAGGCTCCATGTACACTGCAACTGATAAACTCACGTTTAGGAGCTTTTCTGTGTTTTTTTCAGCAGCCCCTGAACTCCCCCTAATGTTTTCCTACGTGTCCATGCACACAATGTCGTTTACAGTCGTTTACAGACAGTTGAGTTTACAGTCATTTTTTTTAACATATCACACTTCCGTTCAGGAGTAGATATTATCAGTGTTTCAAACGCTTGTAAACACCTGAAAACGTGGCTAACTGCATCTATAAGCATTTGCGTTTGGAACTTTTTTTAACTCTTCCATTTCCAGATGCTGTCCAGAGCCTTTTTTTCATCATGAAAAATGCATGCAAAGTGTTTTCCCGGTACACAAATGGACCTGGTACACCATACTTTGAGGTTTCGCATTAAAAGAAAATATGTTAGACACTGCTGCAATAATTTCTACACAGAAATGAGCTGGAACACATCCAAACACCACAAAAAAAAAGACAGCTAATCTCAACAAATACTGCTCTTTCTGCTTCTGCTCTCTCTATTTCTCTCAAAATGTCTGAAATAGTTACTTTTTACTGTTTTTCAGTGCATTCTGGGCATTTGGGAAGGTCTCCTGAGGTTATCTTTAAAAACCACTTCTAAACGCAAATGCTCATAAACGCGCATAAATGTGGTATGCAAACGCAGCTAAACAGACGTTTTTTAACCTACGTTTTCCAGCAATCAGTTTCCATCGTTCAGAAGTACATGTAGTACTCTATCCCAAGTGCTCTCTAACCCTAGTTATGAGGTCCAACTTGCCCCCCTCCCTTCATGGCTGATCTAACAACAACCATGAATGAGTGTTGACTGTGAGCACTTTTCCGAAACAAGCAGCAGCAAGAGAAATGCAGAGCCATAACGCCCCCTCTTCCCCAGCATTCCTCTTACCATTCCTTGTCTCAGAAAAGTGCTGACAGCTGGGATAAGCTGCAGCTATGAATCAGCCGTCTCCTTCCTGGCTGTTGTCAGACCAGCAAGAGGGAAAGGGTCAAGTTGGTACGCATTAACTATGGAGGGTAAACACGCAACAAAATACTACAAGTACCTTGTTCCATAAGAGCAGAAATGTAAAATAAAAATTATAATGACAGATCTTTTTGAACTGAACAAGCTGAAGATAGAAGTTGATTGGTTGCCATACATATCTGCTCCAGATCATTTTCCTCTATGTATTTTCTATGTAAAGTGCACTTATGTAAACATTTTAATCTGTCTATATATGTGAAGTGCACTTGTTTAAAGCGGTAGTTAAGACTCCTGTTATTTTTTTGGGGGTACGGCAGATGAGTTATGCTATATTGTGCTAGTATGTACTGCACGTTAGCACATTACAGCAGACTTAGGCTTCATGTACACGAGCCTACCCTGACTGCCAGCAGCTGGAAAACGTAAATCACAGCAAAAATGTGGTTTGCCGTGTTTTGCGTTTTCCCGCGGTCGGCAGTCAAAACTTTCCAATCCTGAGCACGATTCTTCCGTGTTCAGGAGAGGGGGGTTTAACCTCACCTAAAAGCGACAGCTTCTAAACTCTGCTAAAAGCTTATGTGTACATAGACACATAGGCTTTTATGGAGTTGAGTTTAGGAGCTTTGGCAAAAAAATGCCAAAAGCTCCTAAACTCGAGTTTAGGAGCTGATCGTGTACATGAAGCCTTAGGGCTCATGTACATGGGGCGTTTGGGAAACTTTTCTCACCGCTGGAAACTGACTAGAAAACGTAAATTCAAAAACGTCAGTTTACCTGTGTTTGCATACTGTATTTATGTGTGTTTAGCCACGTTTATGCGCATTTGCATTTAGAAGCATGATTAAAAGATAACCTCAGGAGACCCTCCCATATTGCACAGAATGCACTGAAAAATAGTAAATAATTAACTATTTCAGACATTTTGAGAGAAATAGAGCAGAAGCAGAGAGAGCAGTATGTGTTGACCTGTCTTTTCTGATTGTATTCACTATGGATCCCATCATGAGCATAATGCGGTGCGTTCTACCATTTTTTCCTTCATGCGAAAACCTGGAACTGACTGTGCTGGTGTACCGGTCCATTTGAATACATGGAATACGCTTTGCATGCATTTCTGATGATGAAAAAAGGTTCTGGACAGCATCTGGATATGGAACAGTTAAAAAACACTTCTAAACTCAAATGCTTGTAAACATGGTTCACTGCGTTTACAAGCGTTTGGCGTTTGAAACGCTGATAAAAATCTACTCCTGAACGCAAGTTTGGTGCATTAAAAAAAAACGACTGTAAACTTAACTGCCTGTAAACGACTATAAACGACATTGTGTGCATGGACACACAGGAAAACATTAGGGAGAGTTCAGGGGCTGCTGAAAAAAACACACTCAGCAGCTCCTGAACATCAGTTTAGTAGCTGCAGTGTACATGAGCCCTTAGCTGCCAAAGAAACCCTCCAGTACTGTGTTGTAATCAACCTGACGGCCCCCAAGTGCTTCCACCTTTGCCCGGTCTTCCTTATGGATTCTATGCCTTCACCCTCTTGAATGGCTTGGTCGCAATGACATCACTTCCGCGCATGCGCATGGGAGTCACATCACCACGGCACAGATCGGAGGGGGGGGGGCGTAAATCTACACTGAGCTGCGCAGGTACAGCTCAGTGTATATGACGGCTGACAGGCAGGAGGAAGCTTTTATGACAGTGTCTTTTCTGTCATAAATGTCGTGTCTGTCAGCAATTTTTTTAAAAACTTCAGTTTACTACCACTTTAATAAGACAAAAATAAAAAATAGCAACCGCCATTCCTTATTCTTCTTAATTTTTCTATGTAAAGTGCCCTTATTTAAAAAGACAAAAATAAACCTATAGCAACCAATTAGCAACTGCCATTTCTTTTTAATAATTTTTCTATCTATGTAAAGTGCACTTATGTAATATTGTATTTTTTTTTCTATCTGTGTAAAGTGCACTTTTTTAACAAGACAGCAGAAAACCTACAGCAACCAATCAGCAAGCGTCATTAATTCTTCTATCTGTGTAAAGTGCACCTATTTAACAAGACAACAGAAAACCTACAGCAACCAATCAGCAAGCGTCATTAATTCTTCTATCTGTGTAAAGTGCACCTATTTAACAAGACAACAGAAAACCTACAGCAACCAATCAGCAAGCGTCATTAATTCTTCTATCTGTGTAAAGTGCACTTATTTAACAAGACAACAGAAAACCTACAGCAACCAATCAGCAAGCATCATTAATTCTTCTCAGTTTTTCTTTTTGTGTAAAGTGCCCTTATTTAAAAAGACAAAAATAAACATATAGCAACCAATTAGCAAACTGCCATTTCTTTTTATTAATTTTTCTATCTATGTAAAGTGCACTTATGTAATATTGTATTTTTTTTTCTATCTGTGTAAAGTGCACTTTTTTAACAAGACAGCAGAAAACCTACAGCAACCAATCAGCAAGCGTCATTAATTCTTCTATCTGTGTAAAGTGCACCTATTTAACAAGACAACAGAAAACCTACAGCAACCAATCAGCAAGCGTCATTAATTCTTCTATCTGTGTAAAGTGCACTTATTTAACAAGACAACAGAAAACCTACAGCAACCAATCAGCAAGCATCATTAATTCTTCTCAGTTTTTCTTTTTGTGTAAAGTGCCCTTATTTAAAAAGACAAAAATAAACATATAGCAACCAATTAGCAAACTGCCATTTCTTTTTATTAATTTTTCTATCTATGTAAAGTGCACTTATGTAATATTGTATATTTTTTTCTATCTGTGTAAAGTGCACTTTTTTCACAAGACAGCAGAAAACCTACAGCAACCAATCAGCAAGCGTCATTAATGCTTCTCAGTTTTTCTATTTGTGTAAAGTGCCCTTATTTAAAAAGACAAAAATAAACCTATAGCAACCAATTAACAACTACCATTTCTTTTTATTCATTTTTCTATCTATGTAAAGTGCACTTATGTAATATTGTATTTTTTTTCTATCTGTGTAAAGTGCACTTTTTTAACAAGACAGTAGAAAACCTACAGCAACCAATCAGCAAGCGTCATTAATTCTTCTATCTGTGTAAAGTGCACTTATTTAACAAGACAGCAGAAAACCTACAGCAACCAATCAGCAAGCGTCATTAATTCTTCTCAGTTTTTCTATCTGTGTAAAGGCACCTATTTAACAAGACAACAGAAAACCTACAGCAACCAATCAGCAAGTGTCATTAATTCTTCTATCTGTGTAAAGTGCACTTACTTAAAAAGGAAAAAAGAAGCCTACAGCAACCAATCAGCAAGCGGCATTCTTTCTTCTTCTCAATCTGTTATCTATGGAAATTGTTTTATATTTTAGGACAAAGATCAACCCACAGCAGCCAATTAGCAAGCACCATTCTTTATTCTAAACGCTCCAAAGTGATAGAAGGGTCACTGCACTCTGCATAACATTACTGGCAGCTAATCTGACCACAGTTTACAGGAACGGGCAAGAATATGACGTCCTAACATGGTACTCAGCACAGTCCTAAAAATCGGATGAAGTTGTATGAAGCAATAATTTGTAAAGTTGAACTTTTTTTTTTTTTAATAAAACTGGTCACACACATTGCCCTTTTAAATCCAATTTTCTCCAACTAAAGCTCACTACACATGTTACAATCTGATTGTACAATTTCCTATACAACTACAGGCAAGTATGTAGTGCAAGGACCTGCCTGATTATATACCAATGGACTGAGTAGTTTAGGTAGGTCATTATATTACATAGTTTTGGTAGATCTAAAGTTGATTGTACAAAAATGGAGAGTATGATTGGATTGTAATATGTATGGGCAGTGAAGTAAATCTTGAAGTGTGCTTTGCTGAATAAGCAGAAAATTAAAGTAACACTAAACCTTATTCTTATTCTCCAAAATAATCCATAGGCATCCACTACTTAATGGCATGGTCATTTATTTCTGGTGATAAGGTTTCTTAGGCTCTGTTCACACCAATGCGTTTTTTTTTGTGTTTTTTGCAGAAATGCATTGCAGACAATAGGGTGCGACTTGGCATGCAATTTGCAAGTCGCGTGGCATGCGACAGGGATCTTAGTGTAGTTTTCTGCCTTCTTGTAACATACTCTGTAAACTCCAAAACATCTCCTTTTCCCCCCTCATGTTACTTGTGGACTCTATGCAACCTACACATTCCCTATATGGGCAGCACAGTGGCTAAGTGGTTAGCACTTCCACCTGGCAGTACTAGGTCACTGGTTCAAATCCCAACCACGGCAGCACCTGCCTGGAGTTTGCATGTTCTCCCTGTGACTGTGTAGGTCTCCTCTGGGTACTCCAGTTTCCTCCCACACTCCAAAGACATGCTGGTAGGTTAATTGGATCCTGTCTAAATTGGCCCTAGTATGTGTATGTATGAATGTGAGTTAGGGACCTTAGATTGTATGCCCCTTGAGGGTTAGGGACTGATGTGAATGTACAATATATATTTATGTAAAGTGCTGCGTAAATTGATGGCGCTATAGAAGTACCTGACATAAATAAATATAGTCCATAGCCTGTCTTGGGAGCATGCATGCCAGGGTGGCTGCATTCCTACATACAGTGAGAGCATGGAGAACACCCTCTAACAAGGAGTCAGATAATAGCAGCAAAAGAAGATATGGAGATGTCCTTTTAGCATGGTTTCCTATGGAACATGTTCACATCTATGCTTTTTTAAGCTGCTGAGTTTTTGTAAAGGGTCAGAGACTTTTTTAAAAGCAAAAAGCAGCATTTTTGCTACAATAGAGTTCAAAGGAGAATCTGCTGAAATGCATGGTAATGTTTTTGCAGCGCTTTGCATTTTTATTCTGCCCAGCAAAAAACAAATTCTACTTTAAAAAAAAAAGCTGACCAAAACGCAAAACGCTGTAAAAATGTGACAAAACCGCATGTAGAAAACCGGGAAACGAACTGTGAAAAGCACTGCAAAACGGGCAAACTGCATAGGTGTGAACGGAGCCTTACACCCCGGTCACATCAAGCCCGACTTTGAAATTGTTCGACTTATAGTGGAGTCACACGATTTCAAAGTCGGGTGAGATGCCGATTTCAGGTGCAATTTGCAAGACATCTGACACAGATGTCTATGCAAATTACACCAAAAGTAGTGCATGACCAAGTCGGAACCGCACCGATATGACCGCTGTAATTGCGGACAATAGGTTGCAACCTGCCATGCAATTTGCAAGTCGCATGGCATGCAAATCGCATGCCAAGTGACTCCCAATGCGACCATCGTTTTAGTGTAGTTTTCTGCCTTCTTGTAAGATACTCTGTAAACTCCAAAACATCTCCTTTTCCCCCTCATGTTAGTTGTGGACATAAGCTGTGCTCTATGCACCCTACACACACCCTATAGTCCATAGTCCGTCTTGGGAGCATGCATACCAGGGTGGCTGCATTCCTACATACAGTGGGAGCATGGAGAACACCTTCTATCAAGGAGTCAGATAATAGCAGCAAAAAAAACAAAAAAAGATATGGAGATTTGTAGGAGGCTGAGAGCTTTTTTAAGTTAAGAATATATTTTTGCATATCATTTTTTTTTTAAAGCCAGAGTTTAATATCACTTTAATGAGACCCCTGTGAATGAAGAAGAGGGCAGCTGCCCCCTTCACAGGCACTTCTTCACTATTACACCAGCTGCACACTCATCCCATCCCATCAATGAACTAGATATTCAGTGTACACAGGTTCACACAATGAAAAAAAAAATAATAATAATATATATATATATATATATATATATATATATATATATATATATATATATATATATATATATATTGTACAGAGGGACATTCTGTATGTGAATGAAACAAACTCCCTATGTAGTCTTCTGATTGAGATTGAAGACCATCCTGTAGACAAGTGAGCAGGCACAGGGCAGGGAGTTTGCAGTAGTTTGTCCATGCAGTGATCAGTAAAAAGTAGTCTGTGTCAGGGGTGCTCCTGGCAGAA
Source organism: Staurois parvus (assembly GCF_062004578.1). Taxonomy (NCBI): domain Eukaryota; kingdom Metazoa; phylum Chordata; class Amphibia; order Anura; family Ranidae; genus Staurois; species Staurois parvus. Next base: position 1,611,540 of record NW_028318327.1, read on the forward strand.
GAGGGAGAAGGACCTACCTGGGCAGCCTGGCTCACCCTCCGCTCTCAGCGATCCCACTCCGGAGCTCAGCTCCTACTGCAGCCGCTCCCTCCCGAGCATACAGGCTGCATGGGGCGGGGTTAGAGCGTCATTGGAGCTCCCGGCCCCGCCCCCTCCCTGCTGGCTGGGGAATACAGCGCTGACTCCCGTGTGTCATGTACGCTCCGCAGTGCCATGTGCCATCCCGGGATCCCTGAGCATAGGGACCGCTCCGCTCCGTCTGTACTGCACACACATTATACAGGGCACAGCACACCAGGACATGCAGGGTTCCTCTTCTCCATGGACAGTCCCTCTGAATCCATCTGCCCCATGGTCAGGTGTATTATTAGTCACATTGTAAAAAGTGGACATACACTCACTGGCTACTTTATTAGGTACACCTGTTCAATTGTTTGGTAACACAAATTACTAATCAGCAGGGCTTTCTTTCTGCCGGAACGCGGCGGTACTGCGTTCCGCCACCTTTTTCTTCTTGTCCCCGCTCACCGACTGCCTCTGCAGAGCTGACAAGCTATGCAGAGCAGCGAAAGTGACAGGTGCCGGACGCGGCTTGTTTATGTCATGCTTGCGCGTGCCCGGCACCTGTCACTGCCGCTGCTCACAGCCGGTGAGCGGGGACATGCACGCTTCACCCCCCCCCCTCTACCGCCAGCGTGTAAACATCGGGGGCGCGGACGATGGGCGAGGACACTATGCACGCTTCACCGCCCCCCCCCGCCGGCGTGTAAACATCGGGGGCGGCGCGGCGACATCAACGGCAGTGACAGCGTGGACGCAGGGGCCGTACAGCTTGGAGTAGGTAAGCTGCGCTCGGCTCCCTGTCACTGACTGCAGTATCATGTATTGCTCTAAATTTTTACTCTCTCCCCAGCCTGTGCCCACCTAAACTATCCCAACCACCTGTGCCCACCTAAACTATCTGAGCCCACCTAAACTATCCTCACCCACCTGAGCCCACCTAAACTATTTCAGAACGCAATTGCTCAGCGCTCAGCGGCGCCGATCGAGAGCGCCCCTCCTGTGCATGAGGAACAGGAAAGATAAATTCAGTGATGGACGGTATTTTTTGGAGGAAAAGGTGGCAACCCTAGGGGAGCCTGTAGGAGCAGGCACATCTACCAGACAGGGTACACATGCATGCTAGACTGATTTTATATCTATGCTGGACGTTTACAAACGGCCTGCCATGATTTTATATCTATGCATGTGTTCCTGGTGTCAGTACGGTACTGATTTTATATCTATGCGTGTGTTTCTGGTGTCAGTACGGTACTGATTTTATATCTATGCATGTGTTTCTGGTGTCAGTACGGTACTGATTTTATATCTATGCGTGTGTTTCTGGTGTCAGTACGGTACTGATTTTATATCTATGCATGTGTTTCTGGTGTCAGTACATTAGTCATTTTATATCTATGCATGTGTTTCTGGTGTCAGTACGGTACTGATTTTATATCTATGCGTGTGTTTCTGGTGTCAGTACGGTATTCATTTTATATCTATGCATGTGTTTCTGGTGTCAGTACATTAGTCATTTTATATCTATGCATGTGTTTCTGGTGTCAGTACATTAGTCATTTTATATCTATGCATGTGTTTCATGCAGATCATGCAAGAGGCAGCCGGGGGTCCGATGACATCATTTCCCTTATATGGTATGTACGGGAAATGATGTCATCGGAAGCCCCTCCCAAATTTTACTTGCATTCCTGTTCTCTAAAGGGGTGGTCCTAGGGTTTGATGGGGGCGTGGCCAGGTTTGGGTGGGGGAGTTCCACCACCTTTCCTCTGAGAAAAAAAGCCCTGCTAATCAGCCAATCACTTGGCAGCAACTCAATGCATTTAGGCATCTAAACTGGTGAAGACAACTTGCTGAAGTTCAAACCGAGCATCAGAATGGGGAAGAAAGGGGATTTAAGTGACCTTGAACATGGCATGGTTGTTGGTGCCAGAGTGTTTCAAAAACTGGGATTTTCACGCACAACCATCTCTAGGGTTTACAGAGAATGATCCGAAAAGGAGAAAATATCGAGTGAGCGGCAGTTGTGTGGAGGAAAATGCCTTGTTGATGTCAGAGGTCAGAGGAGAATGGGCAGACTGGTTCGAGATGATAGAAAGGCAACAGTAACTCAATGTATGTCAATATAGACCAAAGTATGTCAATATGGACCAAAATCTCTGAGGAATGTTTCCAACACCTTGCTGAATCTATGCTATGAAGAATTAAGGCAGTTCTGAAGGCAAAAGGGGGTCCAACCCAGTACTAGCAAGGTGTACCTAATAAAGTGGCCGGTGAGTGTAGGTACTTTTGGGCTGAATGAAAGAAATCTAGCAGCTTCCTCCAGCTATGCATAACAGTGCAGATGGATGAATCTCCCCTTTGATTATTTCAAAAACTGCTGATCTACTGGGATTACTGGGATTTTCATGCACAACCTTCTCTAGAGTTTACAGAGAACGGTCCGAAAAAGAGAAAATATCCAGTGAGCCGCAGTTGTGTGCATGAAAATGCCTTGTTGATGTCAGAGGGCAGAGGAGAATGGGCAGACTGGTTTGAGATGATAGAAAGAAAGGCAACAGTAACTCGTGTCAATATGGACCAAAATATCTGAGGAACTTTTCCAACACCTTGCTGAATCTATGCCATTAAGAATGAAGCCAAAGTGGGTCCAACCCGGTACTAGCAAGGTGTACCTAATAAAGTGGCCAGTGAGTTTAGGTGCTTTTGGGCTGAAGGAAAGAAATCTGGCAGCATCCTCCAACTATGCATAACAGGGTGGATAGATGAATCTCCCCTTTGATTATTTCAAAAACTGCTGATCTACTGGGATTTTCATGCACAGCCATCTGTAGGGTTTACAGAGAATGGTCTGAAAAAGAGAAAATATCCAGTGAGCGGCAGTTGTGTGGACGAAAATGCCTTGTCAATGTCAGAGGGCAGAGGAGAATGGGCAGACTGGTTCGAGATGACAGAAAGGCAACAGTAACTCAAATAACTACTCGTTACAACCAAGATATGCAGAATACCATCTCTGACCGCACAACACAATAAACTTTGCAGCAGATGGGCCAGTGCCTGGGACCCGGGTGCCATTCCTGTCAGCTAAGAACAAGAAACGGAGGCTAAAATTTGGACAGGCTCACTGAAATTGGACAGTAGAAGATCGAAAAAATGTTGCCTGGTCTGATGAGTCTCGACTCCCTAGAGATGGTTGTGCGTGAAAATCCCAGTAGATCAGCAGTTTTTGAAATGCTCAGACCTGCCCGTCTGGCACCAACAACCATGCCACGTTCAAAGTCACTTAAATCCCCTTTTTTCCCTATTCTGATGCTCGGTTTGAACTTCAGCAAGTTGTCTTCACCACGTCTAGATCCCTGAATGCATTGAGTAGCTGCCATGTGATTGGCTGATTAGCAGTTTGTGTTACCAAGCAATTGAACAGGTGTACCTAATAAAGTGTCTGGTCAGTGTAAGTTCTACTGCAGCTACCATAATGTTGCATCTTATTTTATTTATTTATTTTTAAGCAGAAAAGTAAAGTGGATCTTCACCCTAAAAGGGAAGTTCTGCTTTTTCTCATCCTCCTTCCCCTCTAACAAGTTTGGCACTTTTTTCTGACAGGGACACGCTCCCACTTTCACTCCTAGGTCAGGGGTGTCATACTGGCGGCCCTCCAGCTGTTTTGCAAAACTACAAGTCCCATCATGTCTCTGCCTTTGGGAGTCATGCTTGCAATGGTCAATCTTGCAATGCCACATGGGACTTGTAGTTTGGCAACAGCTGGAGGGCTGCCAGTTTTACACCCGTGTCCTAGCTGATTCCAGCAGAAGTTCAGTCCCTCCCACCTAGGGGCGGACTGACCATTTGGAAACTTGGGCACTGCCCGAGGGCCCGGGGTTAGTAGGGGGCCCCATGAGATGCCCCTGGTACCTTTTTCATAGGCTTTTTTCAGTTTGGGCAAGGACACAGGGGCCCCATGATCCTCTTTCCCCCCCCCTGAGTTGTCAGTCCACCCCTGCTCCCACCCCAACGCCACCCACAACCTCATAGGACATGTCACAGATCCCAGGAGGTTGCAGGCCCATTCACACAGCGCAGCGCGACCTGCACAGTAGGGATCCGGCTGTGAAGCCTCAGGCAGTGACAGCTGGCTTCCTACATCCAAGATGGCAGTGCCAGGGACCAGCAAACAACCGGGCTAGGAGAGGACAGCGCCAGACTCTTGGAGAGGTAAATATCCTTTTATTAAAAGTCAGCAGCTACAGTATTTTCAGCTGCTGACTTTTATTATTTTTTTTTTTAACTGAATGAAGAACTTTTCTCTTTAAAAGTGAAGTTTATGATTAGGTGGATGCAGCATCGATCTGATGCTGCATCTGTCCCCCACCGGCTTTAAGGCTGAGAAATAAGAGATCAAACACTGCTGATCGCTCAGTTCTCCCTGCTTCTCTGAGCAGAGAGCGGAGACTGTCAGTCACCAATGCCTGCTCTGCCCCTCCAGTGCTCACTGGAATACTGGGCTGTGGAGGGGGAGGAAGTGGCTGGCTCAGGAGGCTCTCAGCAGATCACTGAGTGGCTGAGCCCGGTGCTGGTCCAGGCCCCTGAGTGGATCCCAGTCAGATTCCTGCAATCATTCCCCAGCCTGAACCGGCTGAGTGACATCAGCCAACAGTGGACTGTAGCCCACGGTTGGCTGAAAACAGGTCACAGCAGTGCAGAATGAACTGCACTCCTGTGATCCACAGAAGTACAGCCAAACGAGCTTTGGCTATGCTTCTCCTTTAATCTGTCTATATTTGCATTCCCTGGTTCCTACCTCCTTATCAAAATGCTAACGGCATTTTTAAATAAAACTTTTCTATTTTCATTGCATACCTTATCTTAAACCTAGTGTAGACATCACTAGGTTTCTGTGCTTCTCTATGCAATGCAGGCAGATGATGGCTGGAGGGAGGGCCTGGCAGAGTGCTGTTCATTGCTTGCCATAGAGGTTCTTGATCAGACGCTTCTTGTTATAGGGTGACAACTCCCAAATGTGCTTTTGATCGTCATGTCACACATGCCCCTGGCTGATTATACAAGGGTAGGTGCTGACACGCATTACACAGATATGGTCCACTGTTATCACTATTTGTAAGCCGGTCCAGACTCATGATGAGCAGCCAATGCTGGGGTGAGTGCATGTAGGCAGGCAGTGGCTGAAGGAAGATAGAGGAGATCAGCAGCACGTGGATAAAAATAAGGTGAAAACAGTATTTTAGGCAAACAAAAATCAATTGTTTATAATAATTCAGCAAACTAGAAATTATAAATTTAGGGTTCGTTCGCACCACAACACATGCATTAACCTATACATGTTAATGTGATATTAAAGGCAAGCCATTTTTTTTTTTTTAACAATCCTCCTGTTTTCGGATCCCCTGCAGGCGCTCCGGGCCCCTTCCTCATGCCTAGTGCTCCCAGAGCAAACGGCTTGCTATTGGGGGACCCAAACAGGCTCACGCCAGCTGGAGCCATTGGCTCCCACTGCTATCAAACACAACCAGTGAGGAGGGTGTGGGTGGTGGGGCTGAGCCCTGCGCAGCACACAGAGGTGGCTCAGGAGTGAGCATGCATGAGTGCCCCCAAAGCAAGCAGTTTGCTCTGGGGACATTCAGCCAGTAGGAAAAGCCAGGAGCGCCAGCAGAAAACCCAAGAAGAGAAGGATCAGGGCTGCTCTGTGCAAAAAAAGTATTAGTATAATTTGTTTGTTGTTTGTTGTTTTTTAAGTGAACCTCTAGTATCACTTTAAAGTTTAACTGAAACATCAGGTAGTGTCAGATGTCTGTGTCTCATACCACATGCCGGGATTCCATCCATGACCCTTATGTCATTGCCAAGTCTTGCAGTAAACTAGGGTTTGGAGGAAACAGGGGACCCAGGCATCCAAAATTCCATTTCTGGAAGTGTCAGATGCCAAAGACATTGATGGAGGCTGCAACACTGGAAATCAGCGGACACGCAAAGGACACATGGGCGGTGGTAGTATTTAGGATTTGTGCTGCCCTAGGCAACACAAAAATTGGCTCCGCCCATTGACCAACACCCCAGCACCCCCCACCCCTACCTGAGAGAGTCTTCCACTACCACCGCCACCCATACACTGGCAAACTCCCCCCCACCCCGACAAGAGATAAGACACTCACCTTCACAGCTCCGGACATCCTCGGGAACAAGAGTCAGGCTCTGCATACACCATCAAGCAGCCCACAACCGCTCTCAGATCCCACCTGGTCCTTGTGCTGCGTGTGTCCCTTCTTCCTTTCCTTCATTTGGGGGACAGCGCTGCCCCTCTGAAAAATGCTGCTGCCCCCCTGAAAAATGCCGCCCTGGGCAAATGCCTTGTTTGCCTTGTGGTAAATACACCCCTGCACATGGGTCACATGTAAGGTCAACATCTCATCTCAAAGATTCGGGGATCTGATGTTTTCATTTTTTTAGGCAACCCTACAGTGTCTCTTTAAATAGTTTAATGCTTAACTCATAGTTTATTTACATTTTAGTGCATTCCACTGCATTCTGGTGCATGTTTTTGATGTGTTTTACCACGTTTCAGTACAGTTCTGTGTAGGAAAAATGCCTATTCTACTTTTTTTTTCTGCAACAGGAACTCACTGGAACTGCAAGCATTGATGTGAACTATGACACTGACAACCATATAACCTACTTTCTGTGCATTTTGGATACAGAAAAAAGCAACTGAAACACATGTAGTGTGAACTGGCCCTCAGTCTTGCCACTGCCTTCTGCCGTGGTCCTGTGTCTTGGAATCTTCATCATGTAGGGGGACTGCTGGAATCTGAAGTCCATCCTGAAGAACACTAGCTGCTGGAGAACTGCCTTAGTGGACTTTCCTATTTGTGGACTTCACCTGTGCAGGTATGCTGGGGCAGCCAGGTCTGAGTTAGGGACTAGGTTAGGACAGAACTATTACTCTGTTATCTGTAATGTTATTCAAGTAAAGCATTACAACTGTGTCATGCTTGGTCTGAAGTTATACAAGGGGTGTATGAGAGTAACTGGCACCACACATACTCTACATCTGGGGTTAGTAAGTACATTGGGCATGAAGACAGCAGTACAAAAGTTAACATGCTAAAGAGTAAAAGCAGTGGTTACCAGGGGTATTGGAGCTCTAACAGCCAGTACAAGCAGCCTGTCGTGAATTGTTTACCTGTGATGTCCTCTAGTGGTAAGGGAGTTGTTGTCAGCACTCTCTCCGTTTGCGGTCCATCTCCCATACAGACCAGCACCGCAGAGGTCCCCAGCTTGGTCGTGGGTACTGAAGAGGAAGAGTTAATGAAGAGCAAGCATGGAGTCCACGCTAGACTCCATTACTCCCGTTACTGGGAGAGAGGTAGCAGGGATACGCTGGACAGGTGGAGTGGGCATAGGCTCAGCGTGTTCCTCCTAAATGCAACAAGGGACAGTGAAGGTGTACAATGACACAGAGACATAGAGAGTGACTGGAGTTCAGTTCAGTTGTTCAGGTGTACATGGGTGAACGGCCACCTTAAGGTTGAGTGATCCCCAAAAGCAGCCTCCACCTTGTCCCGGGGCATTGATGAGCACAACACAGTAAAAGTAACCTATGTGCAAGAGAGTGATCCCAGACTAGGCATAGCCCAGAAAAAAACAAAGGGGGTAGACCTCTCGGCATCAGCCCACAACATGGCACCCCAATTACAGCATATAGAGAGGACCCTTGCCCCTGTCCAACATGCTTACTAACCTATGTAGGAAAGATGTATATACTGATCTATTCAGCCGGTCCAGTCACGTGATCCTGCTCCCCTGCAGGGGGATCAGCCATCAGCTGCAGGGGAGAGGGAAAAGTGCTGACAAAGGATGGGACATGGGAGCCTATCGGTGACATCACTGCTCCCAGGCACTACCAGCCGTTGCTGTGTCTCAGACTGAAGCAGGGGCGGAATGACCATTTGGAATCTCGGGCAGTGCCCGAGAGCCCGGGGTCAGTAGGGGGCCCCATAAGATGCCCCTGGTACCTTTTTCATAGGCTTGTTTGAGTTTGGGCAAGGACACAGGTGCCCTATGATCTCCTATTGCCCGGGGGCCCCATGAGTTGTCAGTCCGCCCCTGGACTGAAGCAAGCTGAAAATAGGTAAGTATGCCTGGAAGAAACCAAACATCCAAATCAGAGAAGTGAGGAATATTCTGACCACTCTCATGGTCCATGAGAAAATGTCAAGTGTACTTAATGATTCTCACCCTAAATTTCTAAAAATATGGAATCCATGGTGGTCTTATGCCCATCCCTCACTTCTTGCATCGAGTTTAGGTACTTATCGTTACTAGAGGAGGCTCTTGCTTACAGGTTTTCTCGTTCCTGGTCCTTTTTTCAATGTTTTCTTTCTGCCTGCACTTTTTTCTATCTTTATTTTTTTCTCCGCTCCCTTCCCTCTCCCCCCTCATAATTATTTTTTGTTTTTACCACAGCCCTCCTCCTTGTTTTACTACTTTTTGGTGTTTTCAGTCAGCTGTTCATACTGACCCTATTTTGTGGCACCTGTTGTTGTAGTATTTGATCGCTACTGTTTTTTTTTCAAGTTTTTATTATATAGGCAAAAAAAAAAAAATGTTGAAAAAATTATATTTTCTGCTTTCTATTATAAAACATATCCAATAAAAAGCTGCCACTGGTGTAGTAGTTAATTTTTTGTATTATTATTACTTGTTACTATTTTGTTTTGTTTTTTTTTTACAATATTTATTTATTACTTTTTAATTTTTTTTAGCAGCCCCATTATTGGGCTTTGGTGAAATATCAGGGGTCTAAAAAGACCTCTGATGTTTCAACTTTGAGACAGAGAAAGTATATTGAGGACACAGACGTTACTTTACAACCACAGCTGCACAGAATAAATGGACAGGAATAGCTCTGTACAGAGCTTCCCATTCATTCACAAACTGAAGCATAGTAAACACAGTTTACTATGTTCCAGTTCTGAATGGACAGAGTCAGTGATCTGTACCAATCACTGACTCTATTCATTAAGACAAGGAGTCAGAAAATGACATATTAACCAGCCCTTTTCACGCTCTCCATCCTGACACATCTCCTGCAGCAGCCAGTGGAAGAGAGGAGGGGAAGCTGGCAGCACTATGGGGGGAGGGGGTGGCCAGTAAAGAGCTCAGGGTGGCTAAGGGGAGAGCACAGGGGCCCTGGGGCAGCAGAAAGAAGCTGAATAGGAGGGGCGGCATAAAGGGGAACCAATTCCTCCATCTTCCTTTTACAGCTGCTGCATGCGGGAGGGAAAGAAGGGAAAGTGGGTAGTCAGCAGCTGCAGGAGAGAAATGGAAGGATCGGTTCCTCTATATGCCGCCCCTGCCACCTCTTCTATCCTGGTGTACAGGGGATGCACAGGTCTCCTGGAGCATGGGGCCGGGTTACAACTGTGATCCCTGTGACCCCTGTAGTTAAGCCCCTGGAGGAGATCAGTGGCCATGGTGGTGGATGGGATCAGTAGCAGGGCTGCTGGTGGGGTATGGGATCAGTGGCAGCGGTGGGGGAGGGATGGGATTAGTGGCAGCAGTGATGGTAGTGGGGGGGATGGTTTCAGTGGCAGCGGTGATGGTGGTAGGGGGGGTGGGATCAGTGGCAGTGGTGGTGATAGCGGGGGGGATGGGATTAGTGGCAGTGGTGGTATTGGTGGCGGCGGTGGTTTGGGATCAGTGGCAGCGGTGATGGTGGTGGGAGGGGATGTGATCAACCAAAAACAAAAGAGAGCATAATCACCCTACTGTAAATTCATCTAATAAAGAGTGTTAAAAACTAAATCTAATGCACTCCCATTAGGTAAGGAATGGAATGTACATCAGAATGCTCTTGGCTGCCTTTCCTTGTTGATCACACTTCAAGTGCACAGAGGAGAGGAGCAGTCAGACAGTAATATACAATGTGCTGCAGATAATCCTCACAAGCACCTGCCAGTGAAGACACCACTAGAGACCTACCGCACATACACCCAGCTGATGACAAAGCCGGCACTGTGCTGATAGATTCCTGCACACAGACACTGCCTATGGAGCCGCCGCCTCTAACTTGGTGCGTGGGACCCACTGCACATGCACCTGGCTGATGACAGAGTCGGCTCCAAACGCTAACTAGGGCACACTAACTAGAACTAGAAGAACCAATGATCAGTAGGCCCCCCCACAGTGGTGGAACGCCAGGCAACAACTCGTTGGTTGGGGCACCTCAGGACACCTGGGTTCCCTACTTGTGTATGGGCTGTTCACCCCCATGGCAGCCCTGATGATCAGCAATTTATAGTGGGACTGTGAATGTGTGGCGGGCAATCTGGCACTAACAAACCGTTGTTGGGAAGTACACTAACTGACACTAATGTGTCACTGAGGAAGGGTTGATTGATTGAAGAAAGGGTCGATCAAAGGAAGGATCAAAACCGCTTCAGTGTGAACCTAACCTTTAGGCAGCAAGGATGACCAGAGAGGAGAGGTGAGGGTTAAATATAAAAACACTGAATCCATCAAAGTTGCATAGGAATGCTTCTCATCTATGCTGATGTGACTTTTGTGAGATAACATAGAAGTCTATGGGGCTGAAATGTCACTGATGTCCACCAGGAACTTTCTCCAAAATCGCACTATGCTGAGTTGATTAGAAGGGCATCATTGAATATAATGTGATTTCCTTTGTCATACGATTCTGTGAACCCCAGCTTGAGAATTTCCCACAGGTGCATTGCATTTTTGATGCGGTTTCAATTCATTTCAATGGGGGGATGAGTTTTTGGTGCTTTTTTTTACCAGCCCAAAAATGCACCAAAAATGCAGAAAGCGGGATTTTTTTAACTGCAACTGAAGTGCAACGGACCAGTGTGAAGAGTTACATAGGATTTAAAGGGATGCAGTTCTCTGCTGCTTTTTTTAACTGAAGAACGCGCCAAAAGCAGATCAGTGTGAAAACAGCCAGTGTTACAAGTATCAGAATACTGTAAAAGTTGTATTTGCAACTATAGTTCCAATTGTTGTTTTCAAACTTTCAGTTGCAGTAGAGGATAGAGAGTATTCCCTCTGTCCAGAAACAGCTGAATAAATATCCCAATGGATATCTATGAGATAGAAAATAATCCGAAAGCCCTGTTTACCCCTCAAAAAAATAATATTTGGATTTTTAAAAGTACCATATTTTTCGCTCCTTAAGATGCACTTTTTCCCCCCAAAAAATGGGGGGGGAAATATCTGTGCGTCTTATGGAGCGAATATGGAGCGGCCGGTCTGGTATTCCCGCTGCCGCCGTGTTAGAACACCGGGCCGGCCGCTGGGCTCTTCTGTGGCAGAAGAGAGGAGGAGTCCGAGTCAGCAGTGCAGCAGAGTTTTAAAATACAGCCACTTACTTGTCCCTCAGTACAGCAGTGTCCTCACCATCACTGGTTTCACCGGCCTTCTCTCCCTGGCGAGGGCATCTTCAGTGTGGGCAATCGGTGTGACAGCTTGTGGCTTCACAGCTGGGTGCCCACTACACATGCTCGAGAAGAGCTGCACTTTGTGAATGGCCCCGTAGTCTTCTGGGACCTGTCACGTGTCCCAGAAGACTACGGGGAGGGAGGACAATTTCAACTTCCGATCACCTTGGCGATTACAGCAGAAGTGGGAGCCGGTACCTGTCAAATTTGGGTACCAGCTCCCCTCCCCCCTCTCCCCAAAGGTCTGCAGTCTCTGGTCATCTCCTGTACTATGTCCGCAGTCTCTGGTCATCTCCTGTACTATGTCTGCAGTCTCTGGTCATCTCCTGTACTGTGTCCGCAGTCTCTGGTCATCTCCTGTACTATGTCTGCAGTCTCTGGTCATCTCCTGTACTATGTCCGCAGTCTTTGGTCATCTCCTGTACTGTGTCCGCAGTCTCTGGTCACCTCCTGTACTGTCCACAGTCTCTGATCATCTCCTGTACTATGTCCGCAGTCTCTGGTCATCTCTTGTACTATGTCCGCAGTCTCTGGTCATCTCTTGTACTATGTTCACAGTCTTTGGTCATCCCCTGTACCGTGTCCGCAGTTTCTGGTCATCTCCTGTACTGTGTCTGTAGTCTCTGGTCATCTCCTGTACTATGTCCGCAGTCTCTGGTCATCTCCTGTACTATGTCCGCAGTCTCTGGTCATCTCCTGTACTATGTCCGCAGTCTCTGGTCATCTCTTGTACTATGTCCACAGTCTCTGGTCATCTCTTGTACTATGTCCACAGTCTTTGGTCATCCCCTGTACTGTGTCCGCAGTCTCTGGTCATCTCCTGTACTATGTCCGCAGTCTCTGGTCATCTCTTGTACTATGTCCGCAGTCTCTGGTCATCTCTTGTACTATGTCCACAGTCTTTGGTCATCCCCTGTACTATGTCCGCAGTTTCTGGTCATCTCCTGTACTGTGTCTGTAGTCTCTGGTCATCTCCTGTACTATGTCTGCAGTCTCTGGTCATCTCCTGTACTATGTCCGCAGTCTCTGGTCATCTCTTGTACTATGTCCGCAGTCTCTGGTCATCTCTTGTACTATGTCCACAGTCTTTGGTCATCCCCTGTACTGTGTCCGCAGTTTCTGGTCATCTCCTGTACTGTGTCTGTAGTCTCTGGTCATCTCCTGTACTATGTCTGCAGTCTCTGGTCATCTCCTGTACTATGTCTGCAGTCTCTGGTCATCTCCTGTACTATGTCTGTAGTCTCTGGTCATCTCCTGTACTATGTCTGCAGTCTCTGGTCATCTCCTGTACTATGTCTGTAGTCTCTGGTCATCTCCTGTACTATATCCGCAGTTTCTGGTTATCTCTTGTACTATGTCCACAGTCTCTGGTCATCTCCTGTACTATGTCCGCAGTCTCTGGTTATCTCTTGTACTATGTCCACAGTCTCTGGTTATCTCCTGTACTATGTCCACAGTCTCTGGTCATCTCCTGTACTATGTCCGCAATTTCTGGTTATCTCTTGTACTATGTCCGCAGTCTCTGGTCATCTCCTGTACTATGTCCGCAGTCTCTGGTCATCTCCTGTACTATATCCGCAGTCTCTGGTCATCTCCTGTACTATGTCCGCAGTCTCTGGTTATCTCTTGTACTATGTCCGCAGTCTCTGGTCATCTCCTGTACTGTGTCCGCAGTCTCTGGTCATCTCCTGTACTATGTCCGCAATTTCTGGTTATCTCTTGTACTATGTCCACAGTCTCTGGTCATCTCCTGTACTGTGTCCGCAGTCTCTGGTCATCTCCTGTACTATGTCCGCAGTCTCTGGTCATCTCCTGTACTGTGTCTGCAGTCTTTGGTCATCTCCTGTACTATGTCCACAGTCTCTGGTCATCTCCTGTACTATGTCCTCAGTCTCTGGCCATGTCCTGTACTATGTCTGCAGTCTCTGGTCATCTCCTGTACTATGTCCGCAGTCTCTGGTCATTCCCTGTACTATGTCTGCATTCTCTTGTCATCTCCTGTACTGTCCGCAGTCTCTGGTCATCTCCTGTACTGTCTGCAGTCTCTGGTCATCTCCTGTACTATGTCCTCAGTTTCTGGTCATCTCCTGTACTGTCTGCAGTCTTTGGTCATCTCCTGTACTATGTCCGCAGTCTCTGATCATCTCCTGTACTATGTCCGCAGTTTCTGGTCATCTCCTGTAGTATGTCTGCAGTCTCTGATCATCTCCTGTACTATGTCCGCAGTCTCTGATCATCTCCTGTACTATGTCCGCAGTTTCTGGTCATCTCCTGTAGTATGTCTGCAGTCTCTGGTCCTCTCCTGTACTGTGTCTGCAGTCTCTGGTCATTTCCTGTACTGTGTCTGCAGTCTCTGGTCATTTCCTGTACTATGTCTGCAGTCCATTGGTTCAGAATATTTTTTTTGTTGCTTTCCTCCTCTAAAACCTAGGTGCGTCTTATGGTCAGGTGCATCTTATGGAGCGAAAAATACAGTAATTCACATTCACACTATGATATGCAACAGCAGGCATCGCACATGTGCGTGTTGTTGCACTATGTGCATAGGGCAGCTCATTCATTTCAATTGCCTGCTTTGCAGCATTTCGGTGGGATGTCCTACACATAACAAATGTATCTAAGTAGCTCATGCAGCATATTCTCTTTAACCACATATTTTGTTGTGTTCACAAAATACTTAAGTGTGAATGCAGCTGAAAAAGAAGCTTGGTTTGCCCCTAAAAAAAATAAATCTCTTGGAATTCATGTCTGATGGAAAGTTCATTGTCAGCTCAATAAGCCCATAGTGGAAATGTGAAGATTAGGGTGGTCCATAGGGGGTAGAGGGCCAGCAATTGTCAATCATTTATCTTTGTGCAGAATAAATAACCTTAATGAACATGCCTATAAAACCGAGCTGGGAGCCAGGATGAGGACACTGCATCTCCTTTGCCAGCCTGGCAGGGTATGTCTTAGTAACGGCATCTTATCTGTGTTTGGTTACTACAGCACACAAGCAGTTACTCCACTAACACCGAGCACCTTGAAGGGAAGACCATTCCAAGCACTTGTAGCATGTTCATAAAAGAGATCACATTTCAAAACACAATGCGTCCAGCTTGAGGATTTCATCTAGGAATAGGGACAGTGATGAAATGACAATGCAGTGCCATTTTCAGAGCATCTATTCATAGTGACATGGGAAGGGGAACAATCACCCCTCACTGCCCTGTATATAAGGTCAGGGTCTCCACAATGACATCATTGCATTCAGCTTCAGACTATTACCCTCTTTTATTGACAGAATTAAATATTCTGCATATAATGAGTATTTAGCCACTTGACCTCCAGAAGGTTTTACCTCCTTCATTACAGAGGCATTTTTTTGCTATTCAGCACTATGCTTAATACGTGGAAAAAAAATACCAATTATTACAAAAAAAACCAATTTGGCTTAATTTCCATTATAATATTTTGCAAACAAATAATCTTTCTTCATACATTTTGGCCAAAATGTATTCTGCTACATGTCTTTGATAAAAAAAAAACCCAAATCAGTGTATATTATTTGATCTCTGTGAAAGTTCTAGAGTCTACAAACTATGGCGTATATACACTGTATATTTGAAAATTGATCAGTCCTGATGTACTGATGGCCTATCTTATTTATTGAGGCCGTAAAATTGTAGGACAATATAAATACCCCCAAAATGACCCCTTTTTGGAACATAGACAGCCCAAGGTATTTATTAAGAGACATGGTGAATTTTTTGAAATTGTAATTTTTTTCTCACAATTTTTTGGAAAATGAAGAAATAAAATAAATTTTTTTTTTACAATTTTGTTTTCTTTATTACTGTCACCAGTGCAGTACAGCAGCATCATATGACTGGTGTGGTAGTGATCAGGGATACTGACTGATGACAGTATGTCAAAAATAAATAAATATGATTTTATTCAATTTTTGTTCCTTTTTAACATTTTTTTAAATACTTTTTTTTTTACATACTGTCATCAGAATAGTTCAGTGTCACCATAGTGACATTGTACTACTCTGGCAGTAGATCGGGATTTTTTTTTACACTGTTATTGCTTATAACAGTGATGGTCACTTGGTATACAATAAAACATTCCATAAATGTATCCTGTCCCATCCCTATAGGGTCAGTTTCCATGCAATTGTATAAGAAAGTACAGCACTATAAACATACATATCTTTGTATAACATCCTCCTGATATCGATATGACCCCAATCTTATGAGGCCTCACATAAATATAAATGAGGCTTCCCTGTACAAATGATTATTCTCTCTTGAGAAGAAGCGATTAAGGGAGGATATGATCACCGTATAAAAATACATAAGCGTTCCATATAGTGAACTTGGAGTAGAGTTATTCACTTTCAGTTTATTGCAGAGGACAAGGGGCACTCCTTATGTCTAGGGTAGAAGAGATTTAACCTTCACATATAGAAAGTCTTCTTTACAGTAAGAGCATGAAAATGTGGAATAGACTCCCTCAAGAACTAGTTCTGGTCAGCTCAACAGATTGTTTTAAATGGGCAGCTCCCTCCAAAATGCATACAATTTAACTGCCACTAACATTTTCCTATACATCACAATATTTACAGGTAATAACACCAGGAGTGGTTGATCCAGGGTATATCTGAATGCCTGCTGGGGGTTTAGGAAGGACATTTTTTTCCCCATCTGGAGCAAACTGGATTGTGCTTTATTGGTTTTTGCCTTCCTCAGGATAAACTCTGATTATAGGATTGTGTGTGAATATGGACCCTCAAAGACAAGATAAAACTGTGATGCTGAAACAAACAGGTGCAACTTCTCAAGGTGTGCCCTCAAATGGCTCAAAAAAGGACCAACTCTTACAAAAAAATAAATAATATAACACCAGCCAGGGAGCATGTGACAGTCACATGGAACTAGTATCCACCAGAACGTGTCTTCATCCAATTCCAAGAATCAACTTAAATCACTCTGCACATGTCAGACGTACCAACTGAAACCATGTCTAATTCTGGAGACTCATATAGCTTTGTCCTTTATAGTAGACTAAAGTATATTTGGTAAGACAAGGCAGTTGTACCAAATCAGTATCTGCCAAAACATGTCCTCTTTGGTGGTGGTGATATGGTAAACCAACAGGGCACGTGTGTCGACAAGTGGTCTCCACTAAGACACGAAGTCATACCTGCTTAGTTACCCTCTCGGAGAAGGACAGCAAAGATGAGTGGAAAAGAGGAAAATGATTTATTTAAGTGTGCAAAATGTGACTATTGCTCACTTATGATTGAGGAACCTACCTTATGTTTCTCTACTAGAAGGCTCCTCGGGTGCAGGGGTCATATTGATTGTTGTACGAAGGGTGTAGTGTATATGCCAGCAGAGACTTCTATGTGGAGAAAACCATCAGAACGATGAGAAAATGATTATATGACCAATAATCTAACCCATTGCTAGACATTTTATTTTGAGCATTATGGCAAGGTAGAATTGATGAAATGTTGCGTTATTGAAAAGGCACAAAACATTTAGAGAGAAACCAGGTAGGTTTGGGTTTCATTAGGAGTTGTTGAACTAATATGTTACATCTGTAGGATGTAATGTCAATATTGAATGTTTAATTGTGTTTTAAATTGTTGTGCCATTTTTCAGGTGTGGGTCCTTTTAGAGGCAGGTCTTGGAGAGGAGCAGACATTCTTGAAACTGTATAGTTATTATACAGAATGTATATAGTGACAACAGTTTGAATAGCACTTTACAATATAAAAGGAGACAGTACAGTACATTTCATTACAAGAGGGTTAGGAGGGCCCTGCTCATAAGAGCTTACAATCTAATAGTTTATGACAAGAGGTACATAAGGTAATAAATGAGAGAAATGAGCTGAGGGGACAATTTAAATTTAATATTTTAGGTAGGTAGAAGTGGTATAAGTTTCCCAGAAGAGATGAGTTTTCAGGAATCGCCCAAAGATGGACAAGGTTGGAGATAGCCAGACATTTTGGGGTAGGGAGTCCCAGAGGGTGGAAGAGGCTCTGCAGAAGTCCTGGAAGCAAGCATGTGAGGAGGAGACAAGGGATCTAGAGAACAGAAGGTCTTGGAAGGAGCAGAGTGGATTGTTTGGGTGATATCTTGAGACACGATTGGTGATGGAGCTTGGGGCAGCCTTGTAAATGGCTTTGTAGGTTGTTGTTATTATTTTGAAATAACAACAAATGGAAGCCAGTGGAGGGACTGGCAGAGGGGGGTGGACACTGAGCAGTTGGTAAGGTAGATGAATTGGGCAGCACCATTCATGATAGGTCAAGCTGAGAAATAACAAGGGAGTGAATAAAGAGCTTAGTTTCTTCATTGATTAAGAAGGGAGATGTTGGAGGTCAGGTATGCAAGATCACGGTATGAGAGGCCAACAACACCATCTTGACCCATCATCTCCCCTTATATAGACCTATTCTGTGGACAGCATTTTAGCCCTATCTCTGAGGCAGCCAGCTAATACCAGTAAAACAGGTCAGGTACAGGCCGATAACCTTGTACTCTGTTTTGTGCCCCCATTCCGCCACGATTTTAGTTGATATTGGATGTTGGACATTCAACAAGAATGCTACATCAGTGTATTTCAACCTCCTATGTGGACAACACCTGCTTGGTTCATTGGACATGATGAGTACCAAGTTTTAAAAGCACATATGATTTTTGAAATGATGGACAGACAATTTGTGACTGATGTGCATAGATCTCTGTTTGCACACAAAATTGCTGGAGTCTGATTTACTACAATCATTATAGGTCCATGCAACACGCACAAGCTTGAAACCAATAAATTGCTTATTTAGCCATTTGCTGACAATGCTATAGCCAAAAGATGACTACAATGCGGTCAGCTAGTTTTGGGAGGGTGTCCCTCCCAGAATCCCCCCCATAGGGCACGCATTGGGTGTGATCTGTGATTGCTGTGTCCTTTGGAAAACAGCTGATCACAGATCATGGTAAAGGGCCAATCAGAGCGGCCCTTCATCATGTGACCACATGCGTAAACACGAAATGCCGGTCATCTGCAGTCCAATCCTCACGCTGACAGCGCATGAGGAGAGGAGAACCAGTAATCGGCATTCTGAACAGTGCCCTGATTATCAGTGTAGCTCCATTAGTGCCTCCTTACAGTGCACGTCAGTGTCGGTTATCAGTGCCCATCATTGCTCATCAGTAATGCCTGTCAGTGCCATCTATCAGTGCCCATCAGTGGTGTCTATCAGTGCTCATCAGTGCCACCTATCACTGCCACCCATCAGTGCCTCATATCAGTGAACATCAGTGCTGCATATCAGTGCAGCCTTATCAGTGCCTCCTCATCAGTGTCACCTCATCAGTGCCTATCAGTGCTGGCTATCAGTTTCCATTAGTGCAGCCTGACCAGTGCCTATCAGTGCAGCCTATCAGTGCCCATCAGTGCTGGCTATCAATGTTCATCAGTGATGCCTGTCAGTGCCATCTATCAGTGCCCACCAGTGGTGCCTATCAGTGCACATCAGTGCTGCATATCAGTGCAGCCTTATCAGTGCCTCCTCATCGGTGTCACCTCATCAGTGCCTATCAGTGCTGCCTATCAGTTCCCATTAGTGCAGCCTCACCAGTGCCTATCAGTGCAGCCTATCAGTGCCCATCAGTGCTGGCCATCAATGCTCATCAGTGATGCCTGTCAGTGCCATCTATCAGTGCCCATTAGTGGCGCCTATCAGTGCCACCTATCACTGTCACCCATCAGTGAACATCAGTGCCGCATATCAGTGCAGCCTTATCAGTGCCTCCTCATCAGTGCCGCGTCATCAGTTCCCAGCATTGTAGCCTATCAGTGCCCATCCATGCAGCCTCATCAGTGCCTATCAGTGCAGCCTATCAGTGCCCATCAGTGCAGCTTCATCAGTGTCTATCAGTGCTCATCAGTGCCGCTTCATCACTGCCCATCAGTGCAGTCTATCAGTGCTCATAAGTGCCACCTATCAGTGCCCATCAGTGCAGCCTATCAGTGCCCATCAGTGCAGCATATCAGTGCCTATTATCACTGCCGCCCATCAGTGCCTCATATCAGTGAATATCAGTGCCGCCTCATCAGTGTCTATCAGTGCTCATCAGTGCCGCTTCATCACTGCCCATCAGTGCAGCCTTATCAGTGCCTCCTCATCAGTGCCACCTCATCAGTTCCCATCAGTGCAGCCTATCAATACCCATTAGTGCAGCCTCATCAGCGTACATCAGTGAAGGATATAAATTACTTATTTACAAAACTTTATAACAGAAACTAAGAAAACCCTTTTTTCTTCTTCACAATTTTTTCATTTGTTTAGCAAAAACAACCAAAATAAAGCTCTATTGTCTCAAAAAATGATAAAAATGTTGTTTGGTTACAGTGTTGCATGACTGCGCAATTGTCATTTAATGTGCGACAGCGCTGAACGCTGAAAATTGGCCTGGGCAGGTCGGGGATGACAATGCCCGGTAGGCAAGTAGTTTTACTGCTTTTACATAAAAGAAGATGCGGTACATGCTTTGTACTGTTTGATTATGCAGTATGCAGTGCCACATTATTGTTGGTACACTTTGGAATTTTGAAAACTCGGAAACAAGTTTATATAAACCTTTTCTGGGCTACTTACCTGTTAATCAGGTTTTGTCAGCTGGTAATAGCGAGATTCAGCATGAACGTGACCCAGCCTGCTTGTGCTATAAAATTGCTGTGGGAGGGCGGGAAGCAGTTCAAGTGGTTGTAAAGCCATCAGGGGCGGACTGACAACTCATGGGGCCCCCGGGCAATAGGGGATCATGGGGCCCCTGTGTCCTCGTCCACACTCAAACCACACCCAAAAAAGCCTATGAAAGGTACCAGGGACATCTCATGGGGCCCCCTACTGACGCACGGCCCCTGGGCAGTGCCCGAGTGCTCGAATGGTCAAGGCAAAAAATAAAGGAATAGAAAAAAAAAGAACAGGATTATAAAAGAATTGAACAGAATAGGAAAAAATAGAATAGATTAGAATAGAATAGAACAAAATAGAAAGAATATAGCTGTCGGAAATTCAAATTTCAAATAGAATAGAATAATACAGAATAGAATAGAATAGAAAATAATAGCGTAAACTAGAATAGAAAATGAAAGAATAGAATAGAAAATAAAGGAATAGAAAATAAAGGAATAGGATATAATAGAATAATATAGAATAGAAAAGAATAGAAATGAATGGAGAAATGAAGAGAAAGAATATAGCTGTCTTCTCAAATTTTAATAGAATAGAACCAGCTATTTTTCACAATAAATTTGTATCGGTTCAATATTTTCGATACAAATTCAATTTGAATATTTTAAATCCATTGGAAAAAATGTAATCCAGTCGAAAAGAATAAACTACACTGAACGAATTTTGTTACAAATGCAACAAAATCAAATTAGTACCTTAATGAATTGATAGGAAATGAAACAAATTTTTTCATTTTGCACATGATTGTAAGCTCCCAGGATCAGGCCCTCCTATCCCTCTTGTATTGAACTGTATTGTTCTGTATTGTCTCCCTTATATTGTAAAGCGCTGAGCAAACTGTCGGCGTTATATAAATCCTGTATAATAATTTAATAATAATATATTTTCTTCTCTACATACCTTCAAAGTGCTCAATTTATACAGTTTGTGTGAGCTTTCAGAAAGCAGGGGGTGGAGTGCTGAAGTTACAGTGAGAGCTGATTGGAAGGAAGGGACACGCCCCCTTCATAGAGCACACAGGAACAGAGCTGAGGCTGTCAATCACAGGCTATGTGCTGGAGCTCCTGTAACCCTTTCACTGCTGGTCTTGAAGAAGCATCAACTGCTGTTCTTGAGGGGAATTAGTGATAATGGTAAATATGATAAGGTAATACAGTATGTGATAATTGATAATGGAATAGTATTGGTATAAGACCTGCAGCTTACAATGTGGTCATACAATATATGAAATATACTTGTATGGTATCTATTGTATTACAATGTTACATGTGTACAGATTCTGTGTACTAATGAACTATCAACTTCTGTATATTTATATAATGTAGTGTCCCAGCACCGGGATGGTTACATTTTGTTTTTGGCTCTGCTGTACCCGGCTGAGCAGCCATTTATTTTTCAGGTCTGGTCAGGTCTATTTCTAAGCCCTGTGGTTGAATGATCCTGCCTGCCTGTGGAAGAAGCTTCCAGAAATACAATAGGAGTATTATTTATTGAATTGATTGAATATTTATCATATCTTGGGAGGCTGGCCTAGAATTTACTGCTGGGGAAAAGATAAATGTTTGGGGGGGGGTCTTATCAGAGATCTCTCTCCTGGGGCCTCTGCCCCTGGGAGGCAGCCGGTGTTACGGAAGAGCTATTATTGTCAGGCTTTAGCATGTGCTTAGAGGAACCTGGACTTAAGAACATTTGCTGGAGGACGCTAACTTAGGAAATTGGGTTGGGGAAGGACTCCTTTCTCTGAACAGTGCCACAAGGTGGCTGGTTATAGAGCTGTCCCTGGACATTGTGAGTAGGACCTTTTGCTAGAGCTCCAGGTGTCCCTGTGCTTTGAGGGTTAGACACCAGAGGTTTCTACATGGACTGTGACTTCTCTTACAAAGTCTCAGACTAGTTGGATGTCCCCTTTTACCTCCAGCAATAATTAGGCTGCTACTGAGGAACTTTGCTTGAAATATGTCCTCCTGTACCTGCCTATGTTTTGGTACATCCTGTACCCTCATGCCTCTACCCACCTATGTTCACGTACTGCAATGAATCTTCAAAAAAGAGACTGAGCCTGAAATGTGTCAAGGTGCTCTGGAGCTGGTACCTGGTCTGGCAGCCTCTGAGCAGGTAAGGGAGACCTGGCTTATTTCCAGCGGCCCCATAAGGGGTAAACTCTGCAATAACAACAAATTATTTGTGTGTAGCACCCCTCTAGTTAGCTAGGAGGAGCTAGCTAGTTTATTTGAGTTAGAAAAGCTGAGTAGCTACCTAGGCATGAGACAGTGGGTCATATTTATGTCAGGGCTGAGGGCTCTGCAGGTTAGTTTCTGATACTTCCCCCTGCTCTAGAAACTTGAGAAGATCCTAGAAACAGTGGATGGGGGTGAGGAGGGGCTGGCCTGCACACTTAGAGGACTCTGGCCAATCCCCAAGCAGGAGGCTTGGCATGGGGCCAAGGCAGTCTTTAAGTGTGACTGAGCCTGGTCAGCATCAGGAGAGCTCGAGTGGAACATGAAGTGAGAGGCTGAGATCCAGGAGCCGGGAAGGGGGCCTGGTCGGAAGGGGCCTACCTCCAGGCAGAGTTGCTGGAAAGGAGGATCACTCAAGCTCAGGAGCCCCCTGAGAGAGGACCACCTGTGCAGCAGGGAAGGATCCAGCCCAGCAGAAGGCCTGAAGGCAGCCAACAACCCAACAAGCTCACAGGAGAGGAAGAGTGAGTATACGTACACTCCTGGGCCTGATAAGGGGAAAGGACGTTTGGGTGGGAAACCTGACTAGCCCCCATCTGGGACTGTTTGATTTAAGGAGACAGATTCTGGGTCCCCTTGCCAAGGGATTCACCCAATACAGCTGGATGAGGAGAGAATTCATCTTGGGTCTGGGGTGGTGAGGCTGGAGAGCCCTCCAAGAAGAGATTTGCTGTATAGAGACTTCAAATATAGTCGCTAAGGAGTTGTACTCAGTTGCAGGCAGGGGCAGACTGACAATTCATGGGGCCCCCAGGCAATAGGGGATCATGGGGCCCCTGTATCCTCGCCCACACTCAAACCACACCCAAAAAAGCCTATCAAAGGTACCAGGGGCATCTCATGGGGCCCACTACTGACCCATGGCCCTCCGGCAGTGCCTGAGTGCTCGAATGTTCAGTCCGCCCCTGGTTGCAGGGCATCCCATACACCCCATCCAAGTTCAATATCCCTAATACAACTTAAAATCCAACCTCAAGGACTGTTTACTAGTCTGGAATGCAAGTCTATGACAAATGCATGTTGCCTGGCTGTGCAGGACTATAGGGGGACCCAAAACTTGAGCGACTCCTAAGGGGGTAGTGCTACACGTGTTTTAATATTTTCCTGAGTGCTATAATTTGAAATCCCTTGATTAAAAAACATCTTTTCATCCTCTATCCAATGTAAAAAAAACAGTTTTGGGTTTACATCCACTTTAAATGCGTACCTTTCCTACTGTATCGACCAACATGGAAATGAGTATCAATCATGGTTTCTGATTTCTCATCACTGAAGCTGCTGTTAGGACAGAAGGGATTTAAATATTTAACTTCTATTTTTACATGAACAGCTGTAATTTATCATTTATTTAGCAAAAGAGTTGATTTGATGATTAAAAGAAGAATTGTATTGAAAAATGACACTGTTGCTGTAAAAGAAGAGAGAATTCCCGTTTCAAAGTAAATTCATGACAAATGGGGCCTCAGTATGTTCAGAACAATTGTACATAAGGCTAGGTTCACACCTATGCAGTTTGCGTTTGATCCGTTTCTGCAGTGCGTTTTACAGCGTGTTTTGTGTTTTTGCACATGCGTTTTTGCTGCATTATTGATGCATTTTGTGGGGGGTTTTTCCTTGTTGGTAGGCAGATTAAAATGCAAAACACAAAATGCATCAAAAAGGTGGAAAAATACATAAAAAATGCACTACATACTTTTCTGCAGCTTCTCCATTGAAGTCTATAGAACCAAAAACACAACATTTTGTGTTTAAAAAAGTCCCTGACCCTTTCCAAAGAAAGCATCGGGTGAAAACGCCGGGAACGTGTCCCATAGGAAATCATGTTAAATGCACGAATTGAGCTTTCTTTCGGTGGTATTTGATCACCTGTGTGTTTTTAATTTTTTGCGCTATAAAAAAAAAAGGCCGACAATTTTGAGAAAAAAATATGTTTGACTTTTTGCTATTAAACATGCCCAGTAAAAAAATTTTAAAAATCTAATTTTGTCATAAATTTAAACCAAAATGTATTCTGCTCCATGTCTTTGCTAAAAAAAATCCCAATACGTGTAAATTAATTGGTTTACGTGAAAGTTATAGCGTTTATAAATGGCGGTATGGATACTTGGATTTTTATTTGTAATTTTTTATACTGGAAATGGCGGCGATCAGTGACTTATAGCAAGACTGCGGTGGGCATTATGACACTGGGGGCGAACTGGCATGGAGTCACTGACATCCTTATTGACACCAATAGAGTGATCAGTGCTAAAAAAAACACTGACACTGTACTAATGACACAGGGCAGGAAGGGGTTAACATGAAGGGCGACCAAAGGGTTAACTGTGTGCTGGGAATGTTTTACTAGGGGGTGGTGTCTATGTGCTTCACTGTAAGCACACTGCTTTGGATGGCTGTGCTGTGTACAGCCATCCAAAGCAGTGTGCCCTAGCTGACAGGGAGGAGAACTGTTAGTAAACAAAACAGTTCTCCTCCTCATCGGAGATCCTCGGTAATCACCAACGCGGGGGAGTAATCACTGGCCGGGACCCAGTGATTCACAGCCACGGCCACGCCCCCTACCCGGAAATGCAAAATCACCTATATATACGTGGTTTTGCGCACACGTGCCGCCCTGTAGAAGTATTTCTGCTATAGGGTGGTCGGGAAGTGGCTAGACTAATGGTAAACTTAACCATGAGTTTTTCCTCTTTTGTCGATGACAATTCTGCTGTTCCCACCACTTCTACACAGCCGCAGCTGCCATCTTCTCTGATGCTTTTTGCGCACCCAGTGTCTTCTTTGATTGGCCATAGGGCAGCCAGTGATGATGCGTACAGATGCAATGAACTTGGCACAACTTTTTTAGCATCCTCGTACACTGCACTACACGTGCTGCAGGCAGTAAAAATAAAATTCCATTTTAGGCATTTTATACAGAAGAGACATACAAAATTTGACCTACAAAGAAAAAACCTCTAAAACACTGCCTGATACCATTTTTCTTTTGTTCATTTCATCTTCATAGCTAAAGTTTAATCTGGTTATATTTTGCCTTCCCTGGTTATGCTAATGGCAGGGGCGGACTGACAACTCATGGGGCCCCCCGGGCAATAGGCGATCATGGGGCCCCTGTGTCTTTGCCCAAACTCAAAAAAAGCTTATGAAAAAGGTACCACGGGCATCTCATGGGGCCTCCTACTGACCCCGGGCCCTCGAGCAGTGCCCGACTTTCCAAATGGTCAGTCCGCCCCTGGCTAATGGCATTTTTAAATAAAATGTTCCCATTTGCATGTAATCATCTTATTTTCCTGGATCTCCGTGCTTCTCTATGCAACGCAGACAGATCATGGCTGGTGGGAAAACTGGCAGAATGCTGTACATAGTTCTGGGAAAATGTTACAGCACTCTGATTCAGGTCTTCTCTCAAGAGGAGAAGAAGCTGAGGTTATGATAAGTATTTTTTTTTAAGTGAGGATACAACAGTTTCTTAAAGAAATGCTTTTTAAAGCCATGTGTGTTTCTGGGGACAATAAAGCCACCTTCTATGTTCTATAGAAGATCCACTTCAAGTGAAAGCCATTGCTTTGAACAGAAATGTGCTTTCCCTATGGCATACCTCTACATCAGACTAGTGCTGCCACACAGTGGCCATGTCCAGCATAGCCAGTGTACAAGGTTTCATATACAGCATATTGATTAATCATCCACCTCAATTACATTCATCTTTATTCACTGACACGTTCTCTCCCACCGTAAGGTGTTCAGTATCTGAATTTCTTTTCATGTCAGGCTGCGTTCACACATATGCGGTGCAGTATATTACATGTGATTCGCACAGGAACCGCACCGCATTCCTGACCAAATCACATGTGAATTCTGTGCGGTGCGATTGGAGATGTACATTATTATTATTATTATTATACAGTATTTATAAAGCGCCAATAGTTCGCTCAGCGCTGTACATTATAAAGGGGGACAGAACATGTGACAGAACAATACCAATACAATGCAAAACATGAGGGGATTGAGGGCCCTGCTCTTTCAAGCTTACAATCTAGGAGATTTTGTATGGTTCAAATCGCACCGCATCCGCATCAAAAAGGCGCAGGACCCTTTTTTCGGTTCACACTAGAATCAGGTCGCATGGGTATTCACACTTATACGATCTGATTCTGCACATCGCACCATGTTTTGCGGACCGATTTTGGGATGTTGTTAACTTACAATACACACCAGCAGCGGTTCGCATGAACGGGGTGCGATTCTGATGTGGTGCGGAATTCGCAATGAAAATGCTGTAAATTCCACACCACATCAGTGTGAACCAGGGCTAAAAAGCTAGTTCTAGTAACATGTAACAAGTATATATAAAGCAGAAAATGTTAAAGATTTTTGGAACTCTTTTTCCTTTGAAGATCAGTGAAGCCAACATACCTCAATACTTAACTAAATCTCAGTGCCATATAGACTTTGCAAGAAAAGCATCCTGGCTGGGCCCTCTGCCTGCTGTGCTGCCTTTCTTTCTTTGGGTGGTCCTCACTCCCCTGCATAGCTGAGGGCTACAAAGAGTGGGATTTATTTATTTATTACAGGTACTTACATATCACCATCAATTTACACAGCACTTTACATATATATATTGTACAGTTACATCCAGGGGCAGACTGGCCATTTGGAAACTTGGGCACTGCCCAAGGTCAGTAGGGGGCCCCATGAGATGCCCCTGATACCTTTTTCATAGGCTTTTTTGAGTTTGGGCAAGGATACAGGGGCCCCATGATCCCCTATTGCCTGGGGGCCCCATGAGTTGTCAGTCCACCCCTGATTACATCAGTCCCTAACCCTCAAGAGGCATACAATCTAAGGTCCCTAACTTACATTCATATAGACACATACTAGGGCCAATTTAGACAGGATCCAATTAAGCTCCCAGCATGTCTTTGGAGTGTGGGAGGAAACTGGAGTACCTGGAGGAAACCCACATAGACAACATGTAAACTCCAGACAGGAGGTGCCATGGTTGGGATTTGAACCAGTAACCCTAATACTGCCAGGTGGAAGTGCTAACCATTTAGCCGCTGTGCTGCCCATTATGAAGGAAAGTGTGTTGGGTGCATGATACATTGAGGAGGGGGGAGATATATTGAAAGGACAAATTCATTAAGGGCCAGTTCACACTGCATGCATTTCAGTTTCATTTTTCCTGCATCCAAAACACACAGAAAGTAGGTGATATGGTTGTCAGTGTCATAGTTCCCATCAGTGCTTGCAGCTCCAGTGTGTTCCAGCTGCAGAAAAAAAGTAGAACAGGCTGCATTTTTTTCTGCACAGAACTGTACTTGAACGTGGTAAAACGTGTAAAATAAACACACGCAATGCACTGGAGCGCACCAAAATGCACAAAAACCTGCACTGGAATGCACATTTTCCTATTTAAATGGAAGAAAAAGAGAGGAGGGAAAATTAACTGGAATGCATAAAAAATGCACTGGAGTGCGTCAAACATGCATAAAAATGCACCGGAACGTGTCAATAATGTGCATGCAGAAATGCATCTGGACTGTGTTTCTATAGTGTGAACCAGCCCTAAGTCTAGGTTTACACCTAGTTTTGCGTTTTGCAGAAATGCACAGCAGTCCATTTAACATGATTTCCTATGGGACAGGTTCACATCTCTGAGTTTTTTTGGAAAGGGTCAGGGACTTTTTTAAATGCAAAACGCTGCGTTTTTGGTTCTATAGACATCAATGGAGACGTTGCAGAAAAGCACATAGTGTGTTTTTGATGCATTTTTGACATTTTAATCTGCCCAGCAACAAGTTGGAAAAAAACCAGCAAAACGCATCTATAATGTGTCAAAAACACCTGTGCAAAACCCACCGCAAAAAGCACTGCAGAAACGGATCAAACTCAAACTTCATAGATGTGAACCTATCCTAAGGGCTAGTTCACATTAGATGCACTCCAGTGTGTTTTTTTCTGCATAAAAAATGCATGCAGAATGTTTTCCATGTATTCCAATGGCCCTGGTTCACACCAGTGTAGTCAGTTCCAGTCAGTTTCTGGTGCAGAAAAAAAAGTAGAACATGCTGCATTTTTTCTGCACAGAACTGTAATGGAACATAGCAAACTGCATCAAAACTGCACCGGAACTGGAGTGTGGCGTGGACTGTAAGCAAAAACGGCAGCAGCTAAGCGGCACCAACAATTTGTCCTCTTTAAAGCTCAGTAAGCTCTGCCATGACTCCGTATTACTAGCAGTGAATGATGAAAGTGAGGCTTCCCATCAGGGGCGGACTGACAACTCATGGGGCCCCCGGGCAATAGGGGAGCATGGGGCCCCTGTGTCCTTGCCCAAACTCAAAAAAGCCTATGAAAAAGGTACCAGGGGCATCTCATGGGGCCCCCTACTGACCCCGGGCCCTCGGGCAGTGCCTAAGTTTCCAAATGGTCTGTCCGCCCCTGCTTCCCATCTGTTAGCTAGGTGTCTCATCACACAGCGGAAGCAAAAGAATGTTACATCACTTCTGCTGTCAACACAAAACATGTTGTCACTTTCACACCTGTAAATCATGTAGTGATTCCATATTTCTATCTAACCCTGCATATAAAATATTTACCTAGGTGTGAGTTTTATGGTAGGATTGGTCAAAAAGCAGGGACAGTGCCAGGAACGAATCCTTCAAATGTGAAGCTGTATGTTAGGGGAAACTATATGTTGCTTGATATGGGCTCTGTATGCTGGATATCATCCTTCAGGGCCCTTTCAGGCTAGGTTCAATCCTAGGCGGGTTGTGGTTGATGAGGTTTTTTTTTTACATGAGTTTTTGATGCGTTTTTAGTGCTTTTTTAATGCATTTTGTGTTTTTGGGAGGTGTCTGTTGTCATGCAGGAGAAATTAGCAAAAACACTTCAAAAATCAGCAGCATAGTGGCTAAATGGTTAGCACTTCTGCCTGGTAGTACTAGGGTTGTTGGTTCAAATCCCAACCACGGCACTACCTGCCTGGAGTTTCCATGTTCTCCCTGTGCCTGTGTGGGTTTCCTCCGGGTACTCCAGTTTCCTCCCATACTCCAAAGACATGCTGGTAGGTTAATTGGCTTGTGTCTAAATTGGCCCTAGTATGTGTATGTATGAATGTAAGTTAGGGACCTTAGATTGTACACCCCTTGAGGGTAGGGACTGATGTGAATGTACAATATATATGTAAAAGTGCTGCATAAATTGACAGCGCTATATAAGTACCTGAAATAAATAAATAATAAAAATGCAAGCACTGCATTTCTGATGCTTTTCCATTGAAGTCTGAAAATGCAACCTGCTGCGGGTAAAAAAAGTCCCTGACCATTTCCAAAAAACGTATCGGTTAAAAACGCATAGATGTGAACGTGACCCAAAGGAAATCATGTCGAATGGATTATAGTGTTTCTGCAGAACTGAAAACGCACTGCAAAATGCATAGGTGTGAACCTAGCCTAATAAATAAACCTTTGAGCTCCATGTACACGGGACACTTCTGAATGATGGAAACTGACTGCTGGAAAATGGAGGTTAAAAAACGTCTGTTTAGCTGCGTTTGTATACCGCGTTTATGAGCGTTTGCGTTTAGAAGCGTTTTTTTAAGATAACCTCAGGAGACCTTCCAAAATGCCCAGAATGCACTGAAAAACAGTAAAAAAATAACTATTTCAGACATTTTGAGAGAAATAGAGAGAGCAGAAGCAGAGAGAGCAGTATGTGTTGAGATTAGCTGTCTTTGTTGTTGTGGTGTTTGGATGTGTTCCAGCTCATTTCTGTGCAGAAATTATTGCAGCAGTGTCTAACATATTTTCTTTCATGCGAAACCTCAAAGTATGGTGTACCGGGTCCATTTGTGTACAGGGAAAACACTTTGCATGCATTTTTCATGATGAAAAAATGCTCTGGACAGCATCTGGAACTGGAAGAGTTAAAAAAATTGTTCAAATGCAAACGCTTATAAACGCGGTTAGCCACATTTAGCCACGTTTGCACGCATTTACAAGCGTTTGAAACGCTGATGAAATCTACTCCTGAACGCAAGTTTGGTGCGTTCAAAAAAACGACTGTAAACTCAACTGCCTGTAAATGACTGTAAATGAAGATGTGTACATGGACACACAGGAAAACATTAGGGGGAGTTCAGCTGAAAAAAAACGCAGAACAGCTCCTAAACGTGAGTTTATCAGCTGCAGTGTACATGAGCCCTAAGGCTCCATTCACACTGGGGAGTTTTTGAAGCGTTTTGGCGGTAAAAAAAGTGCCTGAAAATCTCCAGAAAAACGCTTCCCTATGTATGCGATTGTATATCTATGTATGTTTTCACACTGAGGCGTTGCTCTTGCCCAAGAAAAACACCCAAGAACGCCTCTTCCCATTGAAATCAATGGAAAATGCCTGAAAAGTGCCTCAAGAACGCCTCTTCCCATTGAAATCAATGGAAAATGCCTGAAAAGTGCCTCAAGAACGCCTCTTCCCATTGAAATCAATGGAAAATGCCTGAAAAGTGCCTCAAGAACACCTCTTCCCATTGAAATCAATGGAAAATGCCTGAAAAGTGCCTCAAGAACACCTGAGAAGCGTTTTTGGTGCAGTTTTTAATTCACGCGTCCCTTAAAAGTGCAGCAAAAGAGCGATAAAAACGAGGTAAAAACGCCTATACATTTTTGCTGTGTTTTTGCGGCAGATCAGTGTGAAAGTAGAATCTGGAACTGCATTTGATTGACAGTTGGTTGAAATATTACGTACTCTGGGTTGCATACTTTATGCTACTTTCACACTGAGGAGATTTTCAATCGTTTTTGTGTGAAAAAAAAGTGCCTGAAAAGCTCAAGAAAAATGCTTCCCTGTGTACTGTATGTGAATGTATATCTATGCATGTTTTCACACTGAGGTGTTGCGCTTGTGGTGCGGTTTAAAAACTCCTGCTTGCAGCATCTTTGGGATGTTAAAAAAATGCCCCAAAAACGCCTCTTACCATTAAAATCAATGAAAAAAGGCCTGAAAAACGCCTCTGAGAAGCATTTTTGGTGCAGTTTTAAGTTACGTGTCCTTTAAAAAAACGCAACAAAAACGCAGTAAAAACACGCAAAACATGGTAAAAACACCTATGCATTTTTGAGTTTTTGCGGCGGATCAGTGTGAAAGTAGAAGTCCATTAATTGTATAACTAGATACTTTATGTCCCTCAAAATATTAATGTCGACACCACATCGCAGTGACAAAGAATACTGAACTGGATATGTAGTACAGGAATTTTAAGGTATCACACTATTTACCACAAACATTTTTAACAATCGTTAGAAAAATAATACATTTTTATTTACATTCCATATATATTTATATAAAATTCATAAAAAAATGGGGTATTGCTGTCATTAGTTCTGTTTCAAATACCTGCACAGACAGTACCTGGTCACTTGGAATATTCCACAGGCAGCTTTACTCTTCAATATAACACATACATAGAATGCAGCCCAATTTTACTACAGCTAATTGCAGTACAGAGGAGTTTTTTTCAGTCTTTTGAAGTGTAGAATGTAAATGGCTCTCTTAAACCCGGTCTCTGAGAATAACTAACACTGACCGAGGGAAAGTGGAAGAAAAGGGGAGGGTCTAGCTAGGACTGAACTACCTAGCACTAAACAGGAAGGGAGGGCAGAAGGAGAAAACAAAATCACATAATAACAAGCTGTAAGGGCCCCAAACCTCCACTAGATGTCAGTATACCACTGAACAATACTAACCTGATAAAGTTTAACCACTTAAGAGCTTCTCCATAGCAGATATACTGCTACAGGGCGGCCGCTGTGCAAACTCATGTAAATATATGTGATTTTGCATTTCCAGGTAGGGGGCATTTCCAGCTACTGGCTGCTGAATATGTCAATCACCGGGTCCCCGCCGGCAATTCTCAATCGGGACTTGGTGATCGTCGGCAGTTCTGAGAGGGGAGGGATCTGTGTGTATACAATACAGATCTCTCTCCTGTCAGCATGCAATACACAGTAGCATGTCCCCCCAAATAAAACACACACAGCAGATAATGTAAAACACAGCACACAGTAAAACACTCCCAGCACACAGTTAACCCTTTGATCGCCCCAGATGTTAACCCCTTCCTGCCCAGTGTCATTAGTACAGTGTCGGGACTTTTTATTAGCACTGATCACTGTATTGGTGTTACTGGGGATGTCAGTGGCAGTTAGTTCCCCCCCATCAGTGTCAGAATGCCCGCCGCAGTCCCACTATAAGTCGCTGATCACCGCCATTACTAGTATAAAATAAATACAAATAAAAATTCCAGTATATATACCGCCATTTGTAAACGCTATAACTTTCACGTAAACCAATTAATTTACACCTATTGAGATTTTTTTTTTAGCAAAAACATGTAGCAGAATACATTTTGGCCTAAATTTATGTCAAAATTTGATTTTTTAAATTTTTTTACTGGGAATGTTTAATACCAAAAAGTCAAAAATATTCCCAAAATTGGAATTTATTTTAGCAGACACATAGCAGAATACAATTTGCCCTAAATTTACAAAGAAATTTGATTTTTTAACTTTTTTATTAGACATGTTTTATAGCAAAAAGTTGTTTGTTTTTTTTCAAAATTGTCGTCTTTTTTTGTTTGTAGCGGATAAAATAAAAAGACGCACTGGTGATCAGATACAACTGAAAGAAAGCTCTATT
Organism: Staurois parvus; assembly: GCF_062004578.1. Taxonomy (NCBI): domain Eukaryota; kingdom Metazoa; phylum Chordata; class Amphibia; order Anura; family Ranidae; genus Staurois; species Staurois parvus. The sequence continues at coordinate 1,644,758 of NW_028318327.1, forward strand.
TGTGGGAAATAGGGCATACATTTTATTTATGTACAGTATTGCATGACCGCGCAATTGTCAGTTAAAGTAATGCAGCGCTGTATCGCACAAAATGGCCTGGTCAGGAGGGGGGGGGGGGGTAAATCCTCTGGAGGGCAAGGGGTTAATAAAACACAGTACAAATCCATGTAACTGGGACAGAACACTAGTAGTAGCACAATCATATACTGTTCCTATACAGTCACAACACAGGTGCCCGGGGCTGGACCATGTAAAATACGGGCGCTGTGATGTGCTGGAAAAAAATGGTACATGCACGATTTTTGGTTTGATGCGATGTGTTAGGTAGCCCAATAAAATGAAAATGCTGCCGCAACATGCACTGTCATGTAATGTGTTTTAACATACGTGTGTGAATACGTTCCAGGTCACATGCCTGATGAAGGGGTCCTGTGAGACTCCGAAACGTTGCCTTGCTGTAACTATGTGATGGTTTAATAAAACCTTTGGACCCATATTGGTGATCCTCGGTGTGCTGGTGACATTTTGTTCTTGCTGAATACGTTCCAAAGTACCTGAGTAGTGAGAACGGGTCCTTAATGTATTTGTATGAAGGCCTATTCTGGCACCGCAATGCGTCGCACACACTGGAGTACACGATCATGCATTGTTTTAATGCAAGGTAAAATGCAGCAACACGTAGGTGTGCAGGGGGCTTTCTTAGCAACACCGCGCATCAAAATGATGCACAGCATGTGGGTTGTGATGCATTGCCATGCGTTGGTGCTTTGTAGTACCATTGAGTTCTGATTCACACTGATGCGGTGTGGAATTTGCAGCATTTTCAGTGCGAACTCCACACCGCAGCACAATTGCACCCCATTCATTCGAATCGATGCGGGTGTCTATGTTAAGTTAACAACACCCCGAAATCGGTCTGCAAAAGGCAGTGCAATGTGCAGAATTGGATCACATAGGTGTGAATGCCCATGCGATCCGATTCTAGTGCGGACCAAAAAAGGGTCCTGCATGTTTTTGGTGCGGCTGCCGTGCGAATAGAGCCATATGGCTCCGATCGCACCGCACACAAATCGCATGTGATTTGTACAGGAATGCGGTGTGGTTCCTGTGTGAATCACATGGGATTTACCTCACCGCTGTAGTGTGAACCCAAGCTCACAATGAATGGCACTGCAGTAAGATATATGCATTGATGTACAATACGCACCTTACTGGAATGCATACGTCTAGGGTTGCCACCTTGTCCCTTTAAACCTGAACACATATTAATTACACAGGTTCTGGGGCTAATTTAATGCAAATATGGCGCTAACTCTAGGTTCACATCTAGTGCAAAATCTGGAGCAGCTCTGCATAGAAACCAATCAGCTTCCAGTTTTTTTTGTCAAAGTTAGAAGCTGATTGGCTACATTGCACAGCTGCAACAGACTTTGCACTCTCCAGTTTTAGTAAATCAACCTCATAATCACAATCTAAGGTCTCTGCCTTACCCTAGGTTCACACCTTAGCTTTTTCCGCAGTGTTTTGCATAAACGCACTACAGTCCATTTAATATGATTTCCTATGGTACAGGTTCACATCTACACATTTTCACCCAGTGCGTTTTTTTGGAAAGGGTCAGAGACTTTTCTTAATGCAAATCATTGCGTTTTTGGTTCTGTAGACCAAAACGTTGCAGAAAAGCATGTATTGCGTTTTTGCTGCATTTTGTGTTTTAAATCTGCCTAGCAACACGTAAAATAAAAAAATAAAAAAACAGAGACTTCAGTGGAGACGCTGTAGAGAAGCATGTAGTGCATTTTTATGTGTTTTTGATGCATTTTATTCTGTCCAGCAACAAGTTGAAAAAAGAACAAAAAGCATCATAGACGCGGCAAAAACGTGTCAAAAACATATGTGCAAAAATGCAAAATGCACTGCAAGAACGGATCAAACGCAAACTGCATAGGTGTGCACCTAGTCTTAGTGAGTTAAATTAGCACCTTAATCAGCCCGAGAACCTGTGTAATATGTGTTTGGTGTTAAAGGGATGAGGTGGCAACCCTACATACGTCTCAATGGGTCCTAACTGAATCAATATCATTTCCATTCACTTGCACCCAGGGGCAGACTGACCATTTGGAAACTTGGGCACTGCCAGAGGGCCCGGGGTCAGTATGGGGCCCCATGAGATGCCCCTGATACCTTTTTCATAGGCTTTTTTGAGTTTGGGCAAGGACACAGGGGCCCCATGATCCCCTATTGCCCGGGGGCCCCATGAGTTGTCAGTCCGCCCCTGCTTGCACCAAGGCTTACCCAAGGGCAGAGCAGATACAGCAGCTTTGCAGTAGGGAAACCTATTGGATTTATACCTTGGATACCATCTTGTAAATTCAGGGCACATTCTTATTGAGGATTGGCTCTGTCCAACGACTTTCTAATAATTTTTCTAAAAATATATACATTGTACCAGATTACATATTGATCTTAATTCCCATATGACATTTCTTGATATAATCCCTATGACTGGTCCTCTTTTTTATATAATGCTCATCTATACATAAATATGCCTGTAATTATGGCTAGGATGTGTACCATAATATATGATATTATTATTGTTCCCCAGGACCCTGACCCCTGGTTCACATATGCGCGTTCCTGCGGGCTGCGTTTTGCGTGGGCACGAGAACCCATTCATTTGAACGGACTCCCGTGCCCCGGAACACGCAGGGAAGAAGTCCCTGCACTTCTGAAAACGCAGCCTGCACGGGAACCTCGGTTCCCAGTATGGTTGCGATTTCCATTGCGAAATTAATGGCACCCACCTACGGGTCCACATTTCTCTGTGCGGGTGGTGCGGCTGCACGGATTTTTGTGCGGATCTGCAGCGGCACCACCTGCACAGATGTGAACCTAGCCTAATGGTCTATCAATGCCATTGGTCTGTGTAGGTATAGTGTGCAATACAGTTCTAGTTCTGCCTCTATTATATAGTTTATATTTTAATTTTTCATTCTAAATGATTTCTGTTATTGCTTTTAATGAATCCTTTTATCAATTTTATTTTGCAATTAGATATGTGCTGGTAAATTTTACCCTAGGTTCACACCTAATCATTTTCTGCAGCATTTTGCATTGTGCAGAAACATAGTACAGTCTATTTAGACCCCTGTCGCACTGAGAGCGTCTTGGAATGCGATTTGGTATGCCAAGTTGTACCCTATTGTCCGCAATTACAGCGGTCATATCGGTGCGGTTCCGACTTGGTCGGAGCCACACCGATTTATAAAGTAGTACATGCACTACTTTTGGTGTAATATGCATAGACATCTGTGTCAGATGTCTTGCAAATCGGACCTGAAATCCGCATGTCCCCCGACTTTGAAATCGTGCGACTTCACTGTAAGTCGCACGATTTCAAAGTTGGGGTTGATGCGACCGGGTGTTAACATGATTTTCTATGGGACATGCTGCTCACATCTCTGCGTTTTCACCCAGTGTGTTTTTTGGAAAGGGTCAGGGACTTTTTAGAAAGCAAAAAGTTGTGTTTTTATTTCTATAGATTTTAATGGAAATGCTGCAGAAAAGCATGTATTGTGTTTTTGCTGCGTTTTAAATCTGCCTAGCAACAAGAAAATAAAAAAAAATAATGCAAAATGCATCAAAAATGCTGCATAAACACAGGTGCAAAAACGCAAAACGCAATGCTGACATGGCTCAAACACAACCTGCATAGGTGTGAACCTAGACTGTTTCTTAATAGTGCCGCTAGATATCTTTTACGTTGCATATTGCATTGCTGAGCTTTGTAGTCCGTTGCCTGTAGTAGTATGGCATCCATACACCCCACAGATATATTAAGCCCAGGGGCGGACTGACCATTTGGAAACTCGGGCACTGCCCAAGGGCCCAGGGTCAGTAGGTGGCCCCATGAGATGCCCCTGGTGTCTTTTTCATAGACTTTTTTGAGTTTGGGCAAGGACACAGGGGCCACATGATCCCCTATTGCCCAGGGACCCCATGAGTTGTCAGTCCGCCCCTGATTAAGCCCAATATGGCCGCATCACAGCCTGAGGAAGGAGCATGCATACTCCGAGAGTGTGCCACCCACAGGACACTCCTCCAGCGCCTTCCGTCCACTTCTCCATCCAGCGTGACCATGCAGTCTGGGTCCACACATTGCCACCAGCGGTCCGGACCATACAGCGGGAGTCGGCTCCAATAGTGAAGTGCCTTAGGCTGGCCATACACTATGCAATTTTCTGTCCAATTTCTGCCCAATTTCCTTTAGATTTACCTTCCACTATGTAGTGCAAGGGCCTGCCTAATTAGATACAACTGAAAGTGTTGTTTAGGTTTGACCTCATATTATATGGTTTTTGGCCAATCTAAAGCAAAAATCTCAGGAAAATTGTATAATGTATGGCCAGCCTTACACAAGTCTCCTCTTGTGAGTTGCTATGATTCTTCTGCAATAAATGGGATTGTATACTATTACTACGCTCAGAAAGCGCTGAGGTTTCTCCTCCTATATCCTATGACAGATCCGCTTTATCTGACAAGCCGACTGCTTTCTCATTGGAAAGATTTTTTCTCCTTATATATGGACTGTGGACTGATTATTCTCATTGGACGTTTGGTTTTCCCTCTGTATAGCACTTTCTTTTGGTCTCTCTGAGCGCCACAATTATTTGTTGTTTATGAACGTTTCCTGAGCTTTGTGAATAAGGCGAAGTTGCACATGCATTCCACATGCGATTTTGCATGCGCGTTTTTGGCACATTCCGGTATGTTTTTAATGCACTTTTTATATGTTCCAGTGCGTTTTTTTATGCATTCCATTTCATTTTCCCCCTCTATTTTTCTTCAATTTAAATAGGGGCATGTGTGTTCCAGTGCGTTTTGGTGCATTCCAGTGCATTTATGATGTGTTTTACTGCATTCCAGTATAGTTCTGTGAAGAAAAAATGCAGCCTGTTCTACTTTTTTTTTCTGCAACTGAAACGCACTGGAACTGCAAGCACTGATGTGAACTATGACATTGACAACTATATCACCTACTTTCTGTGCGTTTTGGATGCAGAAAACAAGCAACTGAAAATGCATGTAGTGTAAACTGGTCCTTACTACAATAATCGAATAATGTTCCAATAAAAATAATTTTTATGACATTGCTGTCCGATGTACAATGAATGGGTATTCAAGCTAGGTTCACATCTCTGCGTTCCTGCGGTCCATGTTTTGCGCGGGCACGAGAGCCCGTTCATTTGAATGGACTCCCGTGCCCTGGGATATTATTATTGATATTATACAGGATTTATATAGCGCCGACAGTTTGCTCAGCGCTTTACAATATAACGGGAGACAATACAGCAACAATACAGTTCAATACAAGAGGGATAGGAGGGCCTGTTCCTTGGAGCTTACAATCTAGGAGGGAGGGGATAGTGGTACAAAAGGTAGTAACTGTGGGGGATGGACTGGTTGGAAGAATAGAAGATTCCAGTATTAGCTGAGGGCAGGATAGGCTTCCCTGAAGAGATAGGGTTTCAGAGATCGCCTAAAGTGAGAAGAGTAGGCAATAGTCTGATAAATTGGGGTAGAGAGATCCAGAGGATGAGGGAAGCTCTTGAGAAATCCTGGAGACGAGCATGGGAGAAGGAGACAAGGGAGCTAGAGAGTAGGAGGTCTTGCGAGGAGCTGAGAGTACGGTTTGGGTGATATTTGGAGACAAGATTGGTGATGTAATTTGGGGCAGAGTTATAAATGGCTTTATATGTTCTTGTTAATGTTTTGAATTTTATCCGTTGGGCAACGGGAAGCCAGTGGAGGGATTGGTAGAGAGGGCTGGCAGATACAGAACGGTTAGAAAGGTGAATGAGTCTGGCAGCAGCATTCATGATAGACTGAAGAGGGGATAGCCTGCAATGAGGTAGGCCAATGAGGAGGGAGTTACAATAGTCAAGGCGAGATATAACAAGGGATACGCAGGGAAGAAGTCCCTGCATTTCTTCGGAATACGCAGCCTGCGCGGGAACCAAGGTTCCCAGTATGGTTGCGATTTCCAGTGCTGTCAGCATTCCTCTGTGCGGGTGGTGCGGTTGCACGGATTTTTGTGTGGATCCGCAGCGGTACCACCCGCACAGATGTGAACCAGGGGCAGACTGACAACTCATGGAGCCCCCAAGCAATAGGGGATCATGGGGCCCCTGTGTCCTTGCCCAAACTCCTCCCCCCCGGGCCCGCGGGCGGTGCCCGAGTTTCCAAATGGTCAGTCCGCCCCTGGTCTGAACACTGATTCACTTTTTTTTCATTAACATCCAGGGCTTGTTTAGACTTGTGGTTGGAGGGGGGGTAAAAACATGGGGTTTAGCCTCATTTTTATTGCACCCCCTTAAGATGCAAAGGCAGTGGATGGAGATGTGTCGCTATTGCAATACTTTGCTTTGTCCACAGCAAAAATGATCACTTCTGTAACATTAGGCGAGCAGTACCACCACCAAACGCTACTCATTCAAGTGAATCGGGAAGCGCTGCAAAACGCCCCACAACCATGCAAAGCATCTACAGTTTTAAAACAGGCAGTGAGCAGACATCAAATCACCTCCTCACCTCCTGTCAAATGCCTTTGAAAAGTGACTCAAACATAGATCACTTTTCAGAGGCACGGCAAACTTGCCACACATCTAAACATAGCCTTACTGACAGATTATACTCCTTTAGTAAATCAGCTCCAGTGACTCAAAGAATTTAAGCCACTGGATCAACATACTAGCCAGGCAACTAGCATTTTCAGCAATGACAGTTTGACCCTAGGTTCACATCTGTGCAGGTGGTGCCGCTGCGGATCCGCACGAAAATCCGTGCAGCCGCACCACCCTCACAGAGAAATGCGGACCTGCGGGTGGGTGCCATTAGTTGTAATGGCACGCCACCCGCACTGGAAAACGCAACTGTACTGGGAACCGAGGTTCCTGTGCGGGCCGCGTTTTCCAAAGAAGTGCAGGGACTTCTTCCCTGCATGTCCCGAGGCTCTTGTGCCCATGCAAAACGCAGCATGCACGGCCGCATATATGTGAACCGGGGGTAATGGAACACAGTTCGTATCAATACACATGGGCAGCACATTCATTTCTGGTGTCAACCCAGACTGACAGGTTCCAGGGGGTAGGTGACATCTGAAGAAGCCCAAAATTCGGCTGTGTCCTCAATGCCAAGAAATGTCCTTTTTCCTTGTGTGGCTACATGGAGGACAGATAACACACAACAGCTGCTATTACTAACATAAGGGCAGGCCCCCTCATTAATTAGGATAATCTATAGCAGCATTCACTAATTAGGCCAATTAGAGGGGGTGTTTCATATGTAAGAGCAGGGAGGTCAGGCATTCAGCAGGAGGATTTGCTCAGTTCTTGTTCACAGAGAGGGGTGAGGATGAAATATGATGTGTAACGGCTTCTGATCTCTTGCTGTGATCGTACATTGAAGGTTTGTATAGGAGACTAGAGAGCGGGACACTACTGGAGAAGATGGCCTTACTTTTCAGGTAATGTGCTGCAATAAATATGGCTACTTGTATCCTTTTGTGTGTATTATAATGTATATTCCCAGGGATCTACTGAGTCACCCCTTGTCTCTGCCTCCTAGCACCATACCTTTTTGTTCCACCTCCCAGTACCACCCTGTTTCTTGAATATAGAATCAAGTATCATTTTCTGTTAAGTTACTTGGAATTTAATAAAATGAGCAGTGAAATAGATCCCCCTGTGGCCAGCAACAATAACCCACCCAGCAGCAATGATAGATCCACTGGTAGCCAGATAAAATGGACCTCTCTCAGCAACAGAAGACCCCTCTTCACCAGCAAGAATAGACCTCTGTGCAAAAATGGATCCCCCAGCAGCTAGCATCAATAGACCCTCCAGTGCACCCCTTGCCATTCCATACATTCAGTGCTGGAATTGTTCCCCCACCCCCCCCCCCCCATGCTCCTGCTGAAAATAAATCCCTGTATATAACCCATTCATGGGTATCTAAAGTGGTGAGACCTGTACCATCTACTTTTCAAAAAGTGTTGCATGCTGCAGTATTACTGATGGTGCAAATGGTAGTCTGTATCTACTTATTGCATTGTAATGGAACATACTTAATGTTCTTCGGTGGAAAGTGGTGAGAATTTTTTTTTTTTTCTCCATGAGCAGCAGTTTGATCAATCAATGTGATGTAATACAGCTTAGTGCATTCATTGACATGTATCCATTAACCCTTAAAGTGAAACTCAATGTTGTAACTGATAAATCCTTAAAGCAGAGCTCAGCTCCAAAATATTTGCCTCTGCTCCAGTGGTTTGTTTGCTAGCTCTCGATGTCGTAGATATTTCCTTTGCAGATTCTTCTGGGCCTGGTTGGTTGTAGCATGGAGTTCATTCAGTCTCACACAGGCATCCAGATGTTGCGGAACTACAAGTCCCATCATGCCTCTTCCTCTAGGAATCATGCTTGTAGCTGTTCATGAGATGTAGTTCCACAACAGCTGGAGGGCCAGAGTTGCCCATCCCTGTTCTATTTTTACCTGGTGATGCAGCCAGTAGGCTAACTGTTTTTTGTTTTGTTTTTTTTTATTCCCCCCCCCCCCCCCAACTTTCCTTTACCAGACCAAGCTGTCCATCAAAGTGGCTCCATTTAAAGGCCAAGTTCACCTTTTGGGTGGAACATGTATCCTGTCCCAGCTCCTCTCCAGAAGCTGCTCCACCTGGTTCTCCCCCTGTGACAATGGGCAGGGGATCTTCTCCCTGCACCCGCTGTCATAAGTTGAAACGTGCTGGGCTCCATCCACACAGTTATGTCATCCATTTAGTTTCCTGTGAATGAACAGACTGCAAGTATCTGCCATTGTGGCAGACTGTAGTTTGTAGTTCTCAATGAACTGCGAGGGTGTTGTTCACTCTCATAGTTCATTGATTTTCTGCTCTCCAGTGCCTGCCTGCATGGGGGGTATGGGCAGACTGCTAATTGTCTGCAGGAACCTGACATCTGCTGATCACAGGTGCAATGCTCTGCAGATTCCTTAGAAAAAAAAATAAATGCACCCTTTTTTTGTGGGGGTGTTTGTCAACTTATCCTTTTACCGACATGTGGGGTGCTTATAATTGGTCAAACCTGCTTAAAGTTACACTTTGGTGAAATATGTCCTACTAGATCACTTCATGCTGGCACCTTTTGTAGGTACAGCTATTTAAAATATTAAAGTTCCTATACTGTTTCAAATCCAGTAAGTCTCCCCTTCTTTGCACATGCTCACTGTGCTGAAAATGTAGAGGCCAGTCTGACATCCTAAAGAGTTGCTGCTGCTCAGGGGCTCTGGGCTTCAGCAAAGCGGCCTCCAGCAAGAAGAAACCTGAACAATGCTGGAGGCACACACTTATTTTGGTAACATAATTATTAATCTAGAATGTATGTTCCTTGCTAAAGAACATTATCAAGCTGTTATGGGTAAAGTTCCACTTTAAATGTTAGTGCATCTATGGCTCCCTTCTGTCCAGACTGATAATGATGGTGTCTCCTTTACTCCAAGACAGGAGGTATTATGGTCCAGCTGATCAATGCAGCCAGCATAATTAAGGATTGGCAATATTTGTTTTGGGGTTTAATGCTGTTAGAGAATCTGGCACATGACTAAGGCATAATACCCAGTAAATGTATCATAACCAAGGTACCATGCTACTTTCCCACCAAACACTACTGTTCTAGTCGGAAGGGCAAGAAGCTGTGGTTCACTCAGCTTGCTTCTTAGAACAAGAATGGCAAACTGACAACCTAACAATCCCATAGATTGACCCATGAATACATGAGATGGCATGATTTAAATGCCTGTCCTAACCATAAGTTCAAGCATCTGACTAACAAGACCCATTGCTGAGCACATTAATCAGACTGTTTGGCCACTGGCAAGGTAAATTCTCACTAGCAAAGCTATGTCAATGACTGGAAGTAGGATGGAAAATTTTCTGAATGGGGCTTTAGGTCAATACGATCTCTACTTGCACCCATTAATTCCTTGCCTTCTGATTCCCCATTCCTTGCAGCCACTGATTGGTTTCCCAACTTCTGTCCCCATTTCTTGGGCCATAAAGTAATATGTGCCATGCTTCCAACAGTCAGGGTTTCTTCTCGGCACAACCCAATGGTGCGTTCAGGGGGCTGGTGTGCCAGCAGTCTGTATAGGCACCAGTATTTACATGATTGTCATCTTGGTCCCAAAAGTAGAGAACTTGAGAGAATTTCAAAAATTAAAAATAAATAAATTGGGGGGGGGGGGGACAGATGAAAGCATAATTGGGAGTATGTGATGCAAAATTATATAACTGCATTATAAATGTGCTTTTACTTGACTTTCATGCACTTGACATGAAACAAATGATGCTAGGCCCACTTTAAACATGGCAGAATAAAAGCTTAATGCTGGTTATTTTGTAAAAGGGATGAACATGCTAGTAATGCTGAATTGGGTGAACGCTGGGAGTTTTGACCCCCTTATAAATGGCCCCATAGTGTAAGTCTAACTGATTAGCACCAGGGTGTTCCAAACATAATTGCTTCATTGGGGGGAAAAAAGGCTGATTGGCTGATTCGCTTTGCATTGCCCTTCTCCCACATGCTGAATGTTTCTGTGTATTTCAGGTTGACGTTCCTAGCTGCTGTATTTTTTGAGGTTTCTGCACAATTAAGCACTGCCCCAGGTAACTGGCTAGAGTATATACTGTCATATAAATGATGGCAAGAAGGAAACTGGCTTACAGCTAACAATCTGTGTTCTTAGGTTCTATAGTGACCAGCTGCAGGGGATCTCATATACAGCATGATCTGCCTCCAGAGCTTGTGCTGAAGAAGTTCACCAGATTTTCAGCTATTGGTAAGTTGGTTTTGGTTTTGGTTTCACTGAAATCTGCAACTCCTCTGGTAAAGATGGAAATGAGGGATGATTACCCTGGCATCAAATTGGATCTTGGTAATGTTGGCACATTGCCAGCCAGTGGATCTCAAAACACAAGCAGTTCTTTGGAAGTCTGTCTAATGCTTTTATTTTAGCACCAGCTTGGAATGGAGAAGGGAATTGTGATGCTTCCCTGTCTAAATCACCACTTTCCCTGTGAT